>NW_008666338.1:616-11057 GCF_000695815.1 Acanthisitta chloris | reverse complement strand
TGAGGGGAGACCTCATAGGAGTCTACAACTTCCTCACAAAGGGAAGTGCAGGGGCAGGCACTGATCTCTTCTATCTGTTTACCAGTGATAGGACCTGAGGGAATGGCATGAAGCTGTGTCAGGGGAGGTTTAGGTTGGATATTAGGAAAAGGTTCTTCACCCAGAGGGTGGTTGGGCACTGGAACAGGCTCCCCAGGGAAGTTCTCACAGCACCAAGCCTGACAGAGTTCAAGAAGTGTTTGGACAATGTTACCAGGCACATGTGATTCTTGGGGCTGACCTTTGCAGGGCCAGGAGTTGGACTTTGATGATCTTTGTGGGTCCAACGATCCTTGCAACTCAGGATATTCTATGATTATATGGATCATTTTTGGAGTAGAGATTTTCAGAATACTGGTATTCTCATGTGAAATGCCATGCAGGAACATCTGTATTGGTAGTTACTAGAGAACACTGACATGGCAAATTATTCATGTATTAGTCTTCTAGTTAAGTTTTCATCAAAGCTGATGAAATTTTAAGTAATTAAAACATGAACAGTTTTGACAATTTCTGTTCTGCATTTCTTTCTCTATATTTGACCATAGGTGTACAGAAGAGAGGTGGAAGAGAATGGAATAGTTTTAGATCCTTTGAAAGCAACACATGCCGTTAAAGGGGTAACAGGGCATGAAGTTTGCCACTACTTCTGGAATGTCGATGTCCGCAATGACTGGGAAAGTAAGGAATCAGTTCTTAAGCTTTACATGTTTATCAGCAAGCATATTGTTTATAATATTAACTTAATTTCTGTGCCTTTTTACTGATGGATTTTTATTTCCCCTCCCCTTTAGCAACAATTGAAAATTTCCATGTTGTGGAAAATTTAGCTGATAATGCCATCATTATTTACCAAATGCATAAGGTAATAACACTTCACCTGTATACACATCTTAGTGAGACAGTCTGGGGCATATGCATGCTAATCTATTCTGAAATACTTTAA
Source organism: Acanthisitta chloris (assembly GCF_000695815.1). Taxonomy (NCBI): domain Eukaryota; kingdom Metazoa; phylum Chordata; class Aves; order Passeriformes; family Acanthisittidae; genus Acanthisitta; species Acanthisitta chloris. Next base: position 10,072 of record NW_008666338.1, on the reverse strand, counting down.
CATCTTAACAACTTAAAATATTATCCGGAACAACAGCTCAGAACAAGTTCTCTATTAAACTGCAACTTTTTCAATTTTTCAGACTTGGCTTGATGGCATAATTGGGCTTGTATCTATCTGATAGAGCTTGTAATAACAAATGAGGGCTGTTTTTAATCTCTTAAATATATAACTGGCAGCAAGGCAAGGGTCATCTCAAGAAAAGTGAAACAATAAATTGACACTGACTACAAGGAAGAAACCCATACCCCTCTATCATATGTTTTGGTGCAGTACTGCAAGCTATTGTTGACCATGATTAGTTGACATATGCGTTTGCATAATGAGGTGTTATAATTCCTGGTACAACATTTGCTCTTTTAACTTCATTATGGTTTTTCACCCCAACCAGTTCTCATGTAGCTTTACTAAAATGTTAATTTAACTTATAACCCAATAACTGTAACCTAGCAGGTTCTAAAAATTTTGGAATTAAGTGTGCACATTCATCTTTAATCTTGCATGATTCCAAGTATTAGTATACTCAAATATTAAAGCAATTATTTTTGAGTTTTTTTACTGTTCATGTGGTTACCTTAAAACTGAGGTAACAGCAGACTCTGATTTTTGAATAAGGCAGTTGTATGAACTGTATAGTGTTGTGGTAAAAGCTAGATTTTTTTTCCCCTATGGAGGCATAAATAACTGTAGATGCATCTATTTATACTTAACCACTAGTTCAGTTTGTGGCTTACAAGTATTAATTAAAATGGAAACTTGAGATTGAGAGAACTGGAAGGGAAGTATCTTCCTGCTTGTCTGCTGAAAAAGTCATTTTAACTTGGCTCCCTGCCTTTCAAAGGCCTTAAACTTTTGCTTTAACATTTTAAAATGAAGTATAGCCATATAACCTGATACACATCTGTACAACACCTGTGTTCTGTTTCAGTTTTGAAAATTGCATGAAATTACTAACTTGAGTAAACCTTTTTACTTAAATAACACGACTGACTTGTTTTGCCTTGTTTGTTTTTTCCTTTATCTAAGGATAGTAAGTACTTAATTTGCAAAACTGGAAAAGCTTATATTCTGGTGTTTCTCTGCAGAGAGTGTGGCCAGCTTCTCAAAGGGATGTGCTGTATTTGTCTGCCATCAGAAAGATACCAGCATTCAGTGAAAATGTTCCTGAAACATGGATTGTGTGCAATTTCTCTGTGGAACATGACAGTGCTCCTGTAAGTATTATTTCCATTCTATCAAGTTCTGCTTTAAAGATGCCATTTTTCTATTATGTGGTGTGATGCTCTTGTAATACTGGAGGGGAGGGGGGGAGAGAGGGGGAATATGAAAAATAGTTTGTTTATACCAGATGATACAATGACCTGATGAAGGCATTCTGAGCCAAAAACTTTCTTACCTTATCTCAACAGTTGTCAGATCTAAGGTGTTGCATAAAAAATGGAAGCAAAAATTCTAGTGAAAACATTTTAAAGAATTGAGGTTCCTTCATATGGAATCAAGTAAATAACTCTTCAGTATTGTCAGACACAGGGATAGGCTTGTATAGCTGTAGATATGGAATCTGTTAAACCTCCAGTTTATGCAGTTCTGCCTTGGTTCTCTCAGACAGTAGCAATGGTCTTTTCTTTGTAGTGTTTCTGTGCTGATTACTATGCCATTGCCTGCATACAAAGGAAATGTTACTAACTGATATTTGTAAATGCTGATGCATTATTCTTTAGATGGTTCCTTAGTTGTCACTAAGTTTAACCCTTTCCCTATTCATCATGTACCTTTCATTTCATTCACATTCATGTTACATCCATGTAGTGCTAGAACGTAAACTCCCAGAAACATAACTTTTGGAATGTCTTAGAATTTACACTAAATTAAAATGTTAGCAGTCAAGTATGCTGAAATAAACCTAGTTTGAAGCTTACAAATGTTTCCTTGGGTTTTTTTTGACAGCTGAACAATCATTGTGTTCGTGCCAAAATAAATATTGCTATGATTTGTCAGACTTTAGTAAGCCCACCAGAGGGGGACAAGGAAATAAGCAGGGATAATATCCTATGCAAGATTACATATGTAGCTAATGGTAAGTCTAAAAGTTTTCAGTATGATATTAATGATATATGCTAATTCTGGGGAGCTGAATACTGGAAAAATATGGTTGATGCAGTTTTCTGTTAAATTTACATATATAGGGTCACACTTGTGGTCTTCATGGTCAAAAGGTCTCGAATTAATGTGCTACATCAATCAGTGAATGGGATCTTTCATTGTGTGGCATTTTGGGAGCAATAAATGAAAGTAATGTATAGCTTAGTCCTAAGTACAGAACCTTGGGGTGAATGGGGGTGGGCAGCAGAAATGTCTGCAACTGGTATGACTTAGTATAAGCTTTTAGTTTTAGTAATAATCTGGGGAGGTTATTCATGTGTAGTTGTCAATTTTTTTCACAATTCATGTTTGTGAAAGGATGTTTGCAAGCTGTATAATGTAGTCTACATATTTATTTTAACTGACAGAATCTTTGGTATTGGCTGCAAAGTTAGCAAAACCAAACTGTATTGTTACTGTACCCAGTATTTAGCAGTATATTATAGTACATACCTATTAGGTCCTCTCCTGCAGCTGCAAAACACTTTGAGTATCTCACCTGCTTATTGTTTCTGACCGCCTATTACATGGTTTTCTAAATAATCACAGTCTGAAGATTGGGTTCAGTAAATCTTTGCCATATAGGACTGATACAACTTGTATTAAATCCTGTACAAATAATACTCTATGATGTTAAACTCTAGGGTAAGCTCCTTTATTTCCTGTTTGGAAGTTGCACAATTATTTCAAAAAATATATTTCATTGAGAAATTCTGAACTGTGATTATATGGGAAGTGGCATCTTTTTCAGCAAAGTATTTGACCTGTGAATTTAAGCATATTTTATAATCAGATCAAATTTTGTTTGAAGTGCTTTAAAATAATTTGTAAGACATTGGCTATGTAGCAATTCTGTAGGCAAATGCAGCAGCTATTGAAAAGTTAAGGCTTGACTTCTGTTTTCTTTGAAATAAGAAGTAGCTTGAGTCTCTGTTGTTTCTTTGGAAGCACTTAAAGAATATCATCTTTCATTTGGGCATTCCCCAAAGACAACACATCATGTTTAATGTTTTCTAAATAGTAGCATCGTAGAACTGGATTGAATTAGGGTATTAAGAGTAGAAAGTGCTGCAATAAAAGCTGTAAGGGTATAAATTCTGCTGATTATTCTTTCCTGTTACTTCAGAAAGAATTTCAGGAATACAAACTTAAATTTTCTTTTCTAGCTTTCAGCAGATTTGCTGTATTTCAGTGTCTGGCTTCCTGTCTACTTCTAGTGAACCCAGGAGGATCGGCACCAGCATCAGTGTTACGGGCAGTGGCAAAACGAGAATATCCAAAATTCTTAAAGCGTTTTACATCATACGTGCAAGAGAAAATGGCAGGAAAGCCTATTTTATTCTAGTATTAGCAGGTATATATTCTTTTTTTTTATTCTTGATTCACTGTTGTAAATATTTAAGGCCAAACAAATATGCAATCTAGAAATGTCTTTCTAGCATGAATTCAGTGCTTAGATTTAATATATGTATGCAATATACTTTTTTAAACATTCATTTAAATCATATGTATTACTAGCCTGAAAAATAAGGGCTGCACAAGTTATCAAGCATTAGTTTTTGTAGACTTTTAATAGTTCGTCTTGCAAGTTTTTGCAAGTTGCCTGTTTAATTTATGTAGAAGTATAAAAGGATGAAGCATTTTGTTTCTCAGCTAGCACAGGCATTTTACACTTGTGAAAAGAATACATACTGAAGTTTCTCTAGAGTCTCGTGAGATTTTCATATATTAAATTCTATCCCAGCTGAAACCAGCACATTGCATATCTGATAGAATATTATGAAGGTCAAAGTATTCTTCTATATTGACAGAATAGTTTAGATCCATGATTTTTATTAATGGAACTTTTCTGATAAACCAGTGTTAATTACTGTAGTATTTAAAAGACTGTGACTTAAATTTTTAGTCTTTCTGATAAGCCTAAGAAAGAAAAGGGATTTTCAGATACTTTCTGAAGTTAATGGGTATATTTTAATGGTATAGGTCATTGGACTAATTAAAATTATTTTAATGTTTAAATGATGATGTGACATTAAGAAAGAAATTCTTGATCACATTTAGGGATGCCTGAATCTGTCAGGCATAAGCCTTTGTGCTACATAAGGCTTAATTAATTTTTGTTAGTGTAAACTCTTGTCATATACTTCATTATGTATAACTGTAGTGTCAAACCACTGAATTCCAGCAACAAAGTAACATTTGGTAGCTTGACTATTAGAGCTTTGACCCAGTCCCAGAGATACAACATCATTGGCATAAATGAAACCTGGTAGGATGAGTCCTGTGACTGGAGTGCCATGTTGGATGATTACAGGCTCTTCAGGAGGGACAGGCAGGGCAGGAAAGGCAGGACAGGGGTGGCATTATATCTAATGGAGAGGCTGGAATGTATGGAGCTTATAGTTGGCAATGGCACAGTTGAGAGCCTCTGGGTAAGGATTAAGGAACAAACAAATAAAATGTAGGAGTCTACTATAGGCCACCCAGTGAGGATGATGACACTGATGAATTATTCTTTAAGGAACTAGGGGACACCTCTAAATCAACCACCCTTGTCCATAGGGAGGACTTCAACTTGACAGATGTTAACTGGGAATACCACACAGCTGGTACAAACAGGTCCAAAAGATTCCTAAAACACCTGGATGATAATTTCATGGTACAGGCACTAAGGGAGCTGACTAGGAAAGATGCCTTCCTTGATTTGTTGCTTGTTAACAGAGAGGGTCTCGTGAGTGGAGATTGTGACCATCTTGGCCAGATCATCCACAAAGCAATCGAGCTTAAAATCTCTGTTGACAGGAGGAAAAGTGCCTGCAAAATTTCAACCCTGGACATGAGGAGAGCAGAATTCAAGCTGCTCAGGGAACTAGTGAGTAAGGTCCCCTTGGAAAATGCTTTTGAAGGTTTTGGGGTCAATCAGTGCTGGTCACTTTTTAAACATCACCTCCTAAGGGCACAAGTGCAGGCAATTCCAAAATGTCAGAAGTCAAGCAGGCGAGGCAGAAGGCCAGCTTGGCTGAGCAGGGATCTTCTTTTGGAGCTAAGACAGAAGAGGAGAATGAGGGGAGACCTCATAGCGGTCTACAACTTCCTCATGAGGGGAAGCAGCCAGGCAAGCATTGATTTCTTCTCTCTGGTGACCCGTGACAGGACCCAAGGGAATGGCACGACGCTGTGTCAGGGGAGGTTTAGGTTGGGTATTAGGAAAAGGTTTTTCACCCAGAGGGTGGTTGGGCAATGGAATAGGCTCCCCAGGGAAGTGAACATGGCACCAAGCCTGCCAGAGTTCAAGAAATGTTTGGACAATGCTCTCGGGCACATAGTGTGATTCTTTGGGTTGTCCTATGCAGGGCAAGGAGTTGGACTCAATCATCCTTGTGGGTCTCTTCCAACTCAGTATATTCTGCTTCTATGAAAAAAGTTTGTATAACTTTTCTATGTATGGCATAGGCTGCCTCTATTTTTAGGTTCTATTTATTATATCAGACTCCAAAAGTGTTAGTAATTTCATTCACATTTTTAATTCTATATTGTTAGAGAACTAGTGTTGGTGATTCATTTAAAACATGGCTGTCATGACCCAGCAGTTCAAATGTGATAATAGCAGTGCTGATACTATTTAAGGGGTTTAACAAGGTCTTATTGTCCTATTAGTGTTCAAAATTTTCAGTATTGCATTTTGTCTTTGCTTATCTGCAGTGACCAGAACAAGACTGGGTGAGCATTCCACCTTGAAGTGACCATCCATAGAGCACTCCATGCTCGAACGAAGGATCTACAGTCTATTTACAGCTGAAGTTCTAAGCTTTGTATACTGAAGTAAAGAAGTGTTGCAACACCATGAGGCTGAATATTTTAACGCTAGCTCTCTCCTAAATTTCCTTGTGGAGCCGGTGTGTAATTATCAATAGATGTTTTGATAACATGTATATGACTATTTTATTTGACTGCTTTAGAAGATGACGAACATGTACAGCTTTGAATCACCAACATGGGTTACTACTTTAATTTTAAACAACTTGGAGCATTTCACTGATAACATTCCTAAGATACTAGTGCAGATTTTGTGCATGTCTAAAAAGCACAAAAGACAAATGCACATATAGCATACTATATGTGCTTTATATGCACAAAAATCTATGTGGATTGGAGGGGATGGAGTGAGTTCAGTAAAGCCTAAGTGACTTATTGACAGGTTTTGTTTTGCTTTGTATAATCATAGTTCATTGCTTTTTGTTTCTATAATGAATCATCTTGTTAAATAAAGTGTCAGGTAATAATCGAGGACTATCAATATCCTTATGACTTTGCCCTTCTTGTTGTCTTACTCTTATGAAGATTTTTGGCTCTGAAGGAGTAAGAGTGTGAAAAGCTTTATTTTTTCCAGATATATTTCTATTGGATTTTTTAGTTATGCAATATGTGCTGCAGAATTTTTCTTATTAAACATGATCCAGAAATTTCTAGGAAGATTCTGTATGAGAGGGCAAGAGAGTGCCTGAAAGCTAGAAGTCATCTGTTCATGATATATGTGGACTACTTTCTTCCATGATATCTGGGGCTTTCCTGAAGCAGTGAGGAGGTACACTATAATATTTATTGAAGTAATTTGGACTATATAGGACAACATTCCCAGCCTAGAATGAGGATGAGTACATTACTTTCAGATCCTGCATGTTGTTTTCTCATCTTGATAAAGCCATGCTGTGATGTTCATATAGAAAATGAGTTACACTGATACTTGCCTCTTAATCAAAAGCTCATCAGAGCTATAAGGATGTATAGTTCACATTGGAAAGTTCTGTCTATTTGCTGTAAGAATTTAAATGTCAGATATTTGCCTGCCTCTGATTCTGGAGATGCTCATTAAAAGAAGTCTGGCAGACTGGTACTGACTTAGAGGGCTTTTATCCATGTCCTGCAGTTGGAAACTCTTCAGAGACTGCTGGGTGTTTCACTGACCTGTGCATCTCAAGAAAAAAAAGTTCCAGATATTTTTTTTTTTCTCAAAAGAAATCCAAAAGTCTTGTTTGATATTGTATGGTAGGTGCCTGAAAATAAATAAAAAATAGTAACTTAATAAAGATTTGGTGAATAATTGTGATCTGCAGTGTTGAAAACACTACCTGTTCATCCTCTCTATAGAAATGGAATCATACATAATACACAATTGCACGTGCGTGCAGTTTTCATTCTCCATAACTCCTTTTTATTTGCCTTTTTCTAATGGTGTACATGGAATATGCCTTATTACAGAGTTATTCTATTAATTTGAATATCTAGAAAAGTACCTATATGTTAATGCTAGTAAGGCAAATAAGATAAAGATTTGTACATTTACTACATCACTAGTGAACATTTTATATAGTAATGTTTAAAAAATAAAAATATCTCAAATATACTTCTTCATTTTAAAATCAACCAAGCAGTGATTAATTCCACCATAGCTACTGATGGGAATTTAAAGTAAAAAAAAGACTCCTTATCTGCCTTTTCTTGTAATTGTTGAATACAGGCAAGTAATTGTTTATTAATTTAATTGGATGGCTTTATTTTGCAAAAGTATGGGAAGTTTACAAAGCAGTATATAATTCTTATATTATTAGTTGCATTTGCACTAATGTACTTTTGCAATTCTATAAATAAAATTAAACTGCAGATACTATTGTAAATAATATTTTGATTTTAGATAAAAGTACTGGTACTTCACTACAGCTGGCCCTGCCCAATCAGAGTTGTAAGAGGCTTCTTAAAGAATACGGAGGGAGTTGCAGGATTGAGAAATAGGTATTAATTGATCTCTTTAAAAACAAATGTTAAAAGGTAGCTATCTATTGGTTTCTCAGATTGTCCATGTGCAAGTAGCCATAGTTCTTTTCTTCCAGAAGGGATCTTTTATGGGTTTATAAAATATCCCCTGTTTTTGAGCCCACCCCTCTTTCCAGTCACTGCCACATTTCTGTGCATTCTGAGTTCTCTTCTTCCTATCAATGGACCTGTAGTATTTATACAGCTGTGGTCTTTGCAGAAGCAGCCCATCATTCTAGAATGGCTGTTTTCATAAGCTGAAACAATTTGAAGGGCTGAGAATGCATCTCTTATCCATCAGATATTGTTCTCTGAACATCTGTGTCCATTTGGTAAATTTGGATGTTGCTGAACTAGATCTGAAGGGAATGACTTTGTAGAACTTGTATTAGGAATAAGGATGATAGATGGTCAATGTTATCCTGTCTAAAAACCTGAACATCTTACTTTGACAAATTTATCTGTGATAAAATTTGATGCATCTTGGGAAAAAAAATTACCTTTTGCTTAATTAGGCTGAGCTGGGTTACCTGAAGTTGTGCAGATTCTCTTTAAACTAATTAGTTTGTCCACCTGTATTTTTCTCAAGTTGTACAGGTAATGCTGTACAGATTCAAAACATGAATCATAGTTTTGAGTACCTTGAATATATAGACTGTAACTGTTCTATAATAACTTTATGATTCTAATCATAAGTTTTTAAAAATTAAAATAAGTTGGCCCTTCCATGTTACAATCAAATTTTCAGCCAGTATTTAAAAGTGAAAAGTATTAAAAATTATGAAGAAAAATCCTGGTTTGTAATTATTTTTAACTTTCAGTGCTTTGGAAAAACTTACTTAAAACATTTTACCATGGTTACAAGGGACAGATGCAAACGAACCTCGAACATGTACCCCGGAACAACAGACAGCCTTAAACAACTTATCAGCGAAATTGTCCTCTAGATGGAGTTCCCGTTGGCATCCTGATGCCCTGCTTTCTCTCCTCATTGTTAACACCCTCGCTGGACCTTTTGCTGTTATCTGTCAATTGATGCAAAAGAAAAAGGGGGAGCAAGGGGTATCATCTCAGATAAAGCATTGAGAAAATGAAAACGAAATAAACATTATAGCATGGGTCTGTTTACCAACACAGCCGAAAGTTTCTGTTTTGACGTGCTCAACAGCAGTAGGTTTAATCATCAGAAAAAGCAGAGACCGAATTAAAGACATTGCCGGAAGAGAACCAGCAGACATTAGCATACCTGTCTGAGCAGAAGACTTAGAATGGCAAATTAGACATTCTACACCTTTACAGGATGCCTTGTTAGGATATGCAGGATTGATTCATAATCGGCAACCGAAAGGACAGTTATGGCAGATGATACAAAATCAACAATGGCTAGAGAAGCCACAGTTATCTGAAGTACCTGTTGCTGGTCTAACAGTGTTTACGGATGCAGGCAAATGATCGAAACAAGCCGCATGTGTCTGGAGAGAGTGCAGCCAATGGGCGAAACAC
>NW_008666338.1:0-531 GCF_000695815.1 Acanthisitta chloris | reverse complement strand
GACAAAAACAACCCGCATGTGTCTGGAGAGGGTGCAGCCAATGGGAGAAACACATCATACAGGGAGATGCGCAAGACAGTTTACAAACTCTTGAGTTAAAAGCAGTATGTTGGGCTTTTCAACGATGGCCAAAAGAGCCCTTAAACGTTGTATCAGATTCTCTGTATGTGGTAGGAGTGGTACAGCGCATTGAAGATGCACTACTGAAAAGAACGGCTAACTCACGGTGAAATCAATTATTCCAAATGCTGCGACGCACGTTGTCCCTGAGAGAGCACCCATACTGTATAATTCACATTCATAGTCATCAATTGGACAAAGGACTCGGGGAAGGAAACAGCCGTGCAGATAAAGCCGTTAGTCTGGTAATGCACGTACCGCCTCAGAATCAGTTTGAGCGTGCGCGGAACAGTCATGCTATTTTCCACCAACTCATTGCGGAAACAATTTAAACTAACACATGTGGATGCTCAAGGGATTGTATGCACCTGTCCTCAATGTAGTCATCTGTCTCGGTTTGAGAGACAGGTG
>NW_008666337.1:75391-90880 GCF_000695815.1 Acanthisitta chloris | reverse complement strand
CTTTTTTTTTTTTTTTTTTTTTTTTTTTTTTTTTGGCTTGTTTAAATCTTCATTTAGCCACTTAGATAGTATTTAAATAGAACTGACCTTTGCAGTTACCAGTGGTGCTTTTTCCTTCTTTCTTTCATTTGGTTGTTTAAATCTTCATTTAGCCACTTAGGTAGTGCTTAAGTAGAATTTAAATAGAACTGACCTTTGCAGTTACCAGTGGTGCTTTTTCCTTCTTTCTTTCATTTGGTTGTTTAAATCTTCATTTAGCCACTTAGGTAGTGCTTAAGTAGAGCTGATCTTCTTTGCAGTTACCAGTGTTTCCTTTTTTTTTTTTTTTTTTTTTTAAAATCTTCAGATTCACTGGAGAATCTCTGAATATGGATCTTAATGTAGTCCTGTTATTTTCATCTGTTAGCAATTAACAGCCACTTCTCAAAGAACTGTTGCTACTATGGACCCTTTTGTTTTGTTTTTTTAAATGCCAGGAAATTGGTGAAATGAGACTCTCATTAAATTAAAAAATAATATTTGGGATAGCCCATTCTCTGGTTCCCAAAAATCCTGCCTGTGCCAAGGGCACGGGATCAGACTTGCAAAGAGAACATCCTGATGGGTCATAGCAGGGCTCTGCTTCCTTGTGGAATTGGACATGGGCTGTATTTTTGGCTGATTCCTCATATCTGTGTGTGTATTCACAGGATACCTCATTACCAATGTGCAGGAATTAAGAGCAGTATTAATATTTTTTTTAAGTTTGAATAAATTTCCTGCTCAGACTCCAAATCCTGTACTGTTATGCTGTCTGTTCATTGACAGAGCTGTAAGCAAGAGTTTGCCCTCCTAAAATGATCTCATAAATCAGTTCCTATAGATGCCAGTTTTTCTCCAGTGGCTACCTCTTCAGTGTACTGCATAGCTCCCCTTCCATGCTGGAATTACACCAGAACTGTTGAGGCCAAAACCCTGACCAAAACCTCATTCACCATTGATCAAGCCATTCCCTGTCCTGAAGAGCTAATTCCTTACTTTTCCCTGGCAAGGGGGACCTGTTTTTTTGAGGGGGGCAGAGTACCAGAGTGTCAACACAGCCAGGTCATACAAGCATGACTTGGTTTAGCATCTTCATGCATTGTAGGCCGTGAGTTTCATCCTAGGTTGTGAGTTTAAATCCTCTGTGTAGCTTTAAACTGTTCTCTGCCTGTGTGAAAGAAAAGTAACTTGGAGTAACATTGCTCCTGCCTGTCTGCGGTGCCTGATCAATGCTAGGCTGAAGGTTCATGCACATTTCAAAGACCTGAAAATGACCTTGGTGTTACAGTCACCGTCTTGTGCTTAAGAAGGTGAAGTTCAGCTGAGTGCCCCGAGTGAAGGGTTGGCTTGTGCTCTCTGTAATTCTATGCTTAGGCAAAGGCCCAGGGCAGAGCTGTGTTTTATAGTGCTGATATTTCACGAGGCTGCCCCAGACCAAAAGATGGGAAAGTGATCTCAATAGGAAACTGCTTTTCTGCCACGCATACTTGTCACATAAATATATATGTGGAAAATTGGCACTTCGTGCTCTATCAATTTTTGCATGCAAGTGTTGGGGCAAACCCAGGTTACCATCTGGGAAGGGAGATAAAAAGTCTGAAATTGCAGTTAAATATGGTTTCAGTTCTTGGGAAGAGTGAAAAGGAGCACTTTGAAGTGAGTACATAGACATATGTTTCACAGGGACTTCAGTTTTTTAGTTTGAAGCAGTTGAACATGGTATTAAAGCTACCTTGCAATCGTTTTGAGGCTAAAAAAAGAAAAAGCTTCCAACCAGCCCTGTCCTGCAGGTGGAAAAATCAGATTTCCTTGCATGTGTGCCCTAATGCCACGGATGTCTGTTGGCTCCTTCAAAGGAGTTCTGTTCTGTGTTCCTGTGGGTTTGGTGTGGAGTTAATGTCCTGATAGCCATTGGCACCTGCTGATGATTCCCTGGAGCTGGGATTGAGGACACTTGGGTTGATGCTGTAGGCTGGTCATTTCCAGCTGCAGATCTCTGGGAAAGGTACAGGGAATTTCTGGTGCTGGCCGAGGGTCTGAGGTGAGGATGAGGAGATCTGGGGCTAAATCCTGCCCAGGTCTCTGCAGCCTGTGCTGTGGTTGCACAAGTGCATGAAAAAACTTGTTTGTGCAGAGGGATGAAGGACTGCAAAGTTTCACAGCTTCTGCTACCTTCTCTGGTTTTCTTTCTTCCCTTGTTCTGTTGCCCTGAACTTTGCAAACACTTGTGCTCACCTTAACCTACTGGATTTTCTCTGCTCTGGTCCTCTTATTTTTAAAGATGTAACTGAAAAGCCTCTTTATCCCAATCTGCCCTTGATAGTGATAGTAAACCTTGGCTTTGTGGGTTTCTGCTTCGTTGCAGTTCTGCTGTGCACGTGCCAGTTAAAATAGCTGGTTCTTTGTGGTAGCAGCATAGAGGATTTTTTCCCTGCCATTATGCTGTGAAACCACCAGATGTTTAAACACAGCTGTCCTTGATAAAGCAAGGCAGAAAAGCTTGGGGGAGTGGGAATAGGGCTTAAGCTTCTCCCCTAGAACTACTGTGCTTTTCTCTGGGGTGGGCTGGGGCTCAGTGTGGATGTGCTCAAAGTCAGGATCTGAGTGATGAGGGTTGGTTTAGGGGAACCAGCTGGTAAAAAGTCTCCTGATATAATGGAATAATTCTCAGTATTCTAATACTTAGAGTGAAATACATTTTATTTGATAAAAGGTAAAACTCCATCAAAATATCTTCCATAAACTCAACAGTTTTTGGGGCAAGCTGGTTCAGATTTTTCTGTGTCTAATAGACTTCCCTGTGCTTCTGGGAGCTCTTCAAATGAGTTTTGAAAGTAAGTTAGAAAACCTTAATTTTTGATGTATTTATTACTAAAAATCTTGTGGTTATTAAAAGCAAAGAGTTTAAAAATGAGGGATAGGCTTGATCTCCCCATGACATGAGGAGCACTGATGTAATTCAGACAAGGCTATAATAGCGTCCTCTTACTTTCTGATCCTTTCAGTTGCAGGCAGTGAGGGAAGTGCCAGAGTGTCAAGCCAGTGATTGATGTTTGAACTAGAGGCTGTGCAGTGCATAGGTAGAGAAGTGGAGCATTTTGCTGTGGTTTTGTTTAGCTCTCTGGCACTAACCACATCGGTGCTTCTTCTGTCTTGAGCAATACTGAAACGTGCTCAGGTGTGTAGTGGTGTTGAGAAGTGTTTTATTTGGCAGAATAGTTGTCATTTGGTGAAAGCTGCAGTGCCTGACAAAGGCCCTTTCTCTGGAGGACACCTGGAAAAGCATTGCAGTCTCTTCCGTGATCTTGTGATCAGCACAGTGAGCAAATTGCAGCAGCCAGTTGGTTTACAGGAGGGAAAAACAAGAGGAGCTTGTTTGACATCACTCAGTGCTGTCCTCCTGGAGCTGGGTTAAGTTAACTCAAGACAGATGATTGTGAACATGATGTGACATCTTAATGTTCTGATCTAGTGAGGAGGTGTCCCTGCCCAGGGCAGGGGGTTGGGACTAGATGATCTGTAAGGTCCATTCCAACCCTTAAATTCTGTGAGTTGGTGTTCATGCAGAAAACTTTGGTTCTGGAAGGAAGTCCATCCCTCCCTTCTACCAAGCCCTGGTCAGAAACCAGTAGTTTGCCTTTTGATCTTTTCAAGCACGGGTTAGCAAACCCTCAGCTATGGAGTTGGAAGCAGGACTAAACGTTTTTGTGGATTGTAGAAGGAAGTTGCATTGTTTTGTGTGCTGACTGAAGATGCTGGAACAGTCTTGGCTCTGACTTCAGGGGTGTACCCACCCTTGCTGTTTGGGTGTAAGTCTCACTTGAGGAGTGTGGAACTCATCCTACAAGTATTTGTCATCCTTGACAGGACATCAGCAGCTGCTGTGGACTTTGCTGCCAAAGCTGCAGCACTGTTAGTGCTTGACCTGTGGCTCATGCTCTGCAGTCACCACCAGGGCATGGATTCAGAGGGTAAGAGCAGGCAGCAGGCTGTAAACCAGATGGAGAAGTCTAACATAATGGTAGTAACCTTATCTCCCACTAGTCATTTTGATTTTTATGGAGCATATTAATTTAAACCCTTCTGAGCTTGGATGGTCAGAGTACCTGAGCTGCTTCAACTCTTTTTCTCCCTGGTGTTGGAAGTAAAGTTGGAAACATGACTAATTGTCCTGTTGCTCCTGAAGTGTAGGTGAGTTACTGGATATGTGGAGTAAGGCAGAGATCCTAAATATGTTCAATGATGGGAATCATTTTCCATAACAGCTCTTAATTTGGGATCATAATAGCTGAGAAATGAAGAGTCAAATTCTGACTGTTTGTGCTGTTGAAGATGGTTCTCAGTGGGATGTAGAGCAGCTTATGGATATCCTTTCACTCTGCTTCTGTTTTGATAGGTGTGTTAATAAGATTTGGTGCAGCTAATCACAGGGTATTAGAATTCAATGAGCAGCCAACAGGAGCAGGGAGAGGAAGTGGAACCCAAATCAATGTCTCCCACATTGTTCGTGCTGCACAGTGGATGCTCTTCCATGTGTGCCCAGAGCATTGCAGCACTGAACAGTCAGTGTAGGCAACATATGTGCTGAGCAAAGGAAGAGACCAACCCCCACCTGACTCCAGCCTCCTGTCAGGGAGTTGCAGAGGGTGAGAAGGTCTCCCCTGAGCCTCCTCTTCTCCAGGCTGAACACCCCCAGCTCTCTCAGCCTCTCCTCATGGCACTTGTGCTCCAGTCCCTTCATCAGCCTCGTTGCTCTTCTCTGGTCCTGCTCCAGCCCCTCAATGTCCCTCCTGACCCGAGGGACAGAGCTGAGCTGAGCACAGGATTCAAGGTGTGGCGTCACCAGCACTGAGTCCAGGGGCAGAATCACCTCCTGGTCCTGCTGACCACACTGTTCTGATCCAGGCCAGGATGCCATTTGCCTTCTTGGCCCCCTGAGCACACTGTGGCTCATGTTCAGCTCCCTGTCCATCCCAACTCCCAGGTGCATTTCTGCCTGGTGCTCTCCAGCCACTCTGTCCCAGCCTGGAGTGCTGGGTGGGATTGCTGTGCCCAAAGTGCAGGATGAGCACTTGGCCTTGTTCAACCTCATCCCGTTGGATGTTTGTACTGGGCAGTTTAGCTGAGAGCACAGGCCTTGGCTCTCGAGATGAGCAGTAGTTCTGGAAGCTTTGATTGACCAGGTCACTCTCTCAGCTGAGACATCCTCCTTCCCTTTTCATTCACCCTTTTTGGAGCTCAGCGCTCTCTTATTTAGAGAGAAAGGGAAGTGACAAACAGAGCTGTTTCTAGTGTCTTTTTCTCTTTAAATTTTGGTCTTGGAATGATGTTTTGGTCACTTGTGGGATTTTTTTTGGTCTTTTATTTTTGACAAAACTTTTGGATCAGATGATTAGAATCAAATGTAATCTTCTGCAGACGTAGAAACCCTTTATTTTGCATTGAATTTGGCTCATGGCTTTGGCAGAAGTCTTGGCAGAGAATGAAAGGAACATCAGGGATTCAGAACATAGTGATTTTAAGGGAGAGAATAAATGTGTATGTTGTAGATGGCACTGGTTTGGGTATCTTGTGCTTGTGTTTCATTAGGAGGGACAGACCTTATGCTATGACTTGATGGAGACAGGCAGAGGTCAGAGGGAGAGACAACCTTTCCAAGGCAGGAAGGTGTTGTGAGCAGGTGAACACGAGTCCAGTACAATGTGCTGCTGGTTTAGGGCTGAGTTGTGACTTCAGTTCTTTGTATGTGCCAGCAACTTATTCTAAAGCAGCACCGTTTTTCTTTCTTCTTTTCTTTGGGAGAGAGGATTCTACCATCTCCTGCCTGCAATAAAGTATTGTTTATCCTCAATTCCCCTTGTAGCAATTTTGATTGGGCTATTGCTGTTCTTTTATGGATTCTCTGGCATGTTTGCTTGAGGAAAAGTGTTTTTGGAGTTGCACAAATAGTGTTAGCTTTGTAAATATGGTTCAGTGCAATGTGCTAGTTGTGTTTTTTGTTCTTGCCTTTGCTTCCAGCTGTTGACAAAGGTTTTGTTTCTCAGGATGAGCTTTGGAGGCTCTTTGAAACATGTCACACTGCTCTTCGTTGTAAAACGTGATGTTATGTAGTGTCTGAGTGTCTCCTTAGCAGTATCCAGCGGGGAAATGTTTGTAAGAGAACTCTCTGTGGGATGGAAGAGACTGACTTAACTGGTGAACTCTCTAACCATCTTTTTCTTGGTGTGTTTTTGTTTTTTAACTGAGGAAATATATTTCATTGTGTTTTATGCTCCAAAATTACAACTTTGAGATTGAACTCCCTGAGGTTATGGTGACACATTTTTCTTTTTTTTTTCCCTGGTAAATGACAGCATAAGAGTTCTCTCTTAGAACTGGTGGCATAACAACATGTCATTAAAAATATCAGGCAGTTATGTCCATATGCTTGGGTATAATTATACATAATATCCCTACAGAATACAAATAATTTTGTTTAAAAACAGACCATGGAGAAGAGGCAATACTTTGGCTAGGAAACTGTGCCAAGTGAGTACAGCAGCTTGTCAGTTCTGGACAGCTGAGCTTGGGCTCCACATCGAGAAGTGAAGGAATTGAAGGTGTTTTGCTTGTTTGTATTTTGTACAGCAGTTTGTTGCTGAGGGCAGTTCTGGTGCCCTCAGTGTGAGAAGGACATGGAACTGTTGGAGCAAGTCCAGAGGAGGTCACCAAGTTGCTAAGAGCACTGGAGCATCTCCCCTGTGAGGACAGGCTGAAGGAGTTGGGGCTGTTCAGCCTGGAGAAGAGAAGGTTGTGTGGAGACCTCAGAGCACCTTCCAGGAGCTGAAGGGGCTCCAGGGAAGCTGCAGAGGGATCTGTGTTAGGAGCTGCAGGGACAGGACAAGGGGCAATGGGCACAAATTGAAGGAGGGAGATTGAAGTTTTCCCTGTGAGGGGGGTGAGACCCTGTGCCAGCTTGCCCAGGGAGGCTGTGGCTGCCCCAACCCTGGCAGTGTTCACAGCCAGGTTGGCTGAGCCTTGAGCAACCTGCTCTGGTGGGAGGTGTCCCTGTCCAGGGCAGGGGTTGGGGCTGGATCATCTCTAAGGTCCATTCCAACCCCTAAAATTCTGTGATGATGAATTTATTGGTGCAGTCATTTAAAACCAGCTGTGCTTCTTCAGGGGCTGTGCTTATTCATTTCTCTGAAAATGTCTAGGGAGCCAGAAGAAAGCTTTGCCTTCTCTGCATGTTTTAGAAGGAGGTGATTTTTGTCCTCTGTCACACTCTGGGTGGTGTGGATGAGGAGCTGACATGGGGCAATGTGCAGGCAAAGCTGTGGCTGTGCCCAGTGGCTGGTGATGGCAGAGAGATACTGGGGTGACCTTGCCTAGGAGGAGAAAAGCACCTTGTCCCTTTGCCTGTTTCCCAAACAGGAGTTTTCCAGCCAGCTCACTGGTCATGGGTTGTTCTGCTGCTTTGTATGTGAAACCCAGGCCAGATAAGCCCTTTGTGACAGGGCAGATAGTGTCTGTCCCAAAGTAAATCTGCCTCGGTGCCCACTTCCCAGCACAGCCCTGGGCAGGGAGATGGCAGAGCCACTGCCTCCTGTCCCCACCCCAGCAGCAGTGCCATGGCTTTGGTCATGCAGCTCCTCAGAGGGAAAGGGGGGAAAAAGAAGAACAGCACAGAAATAGACTTTGGTTTCTTTTTCTATGTTGTCTGGGACTTGGGATTTAAAAACAAAATAAACCTTCTGTAGGTGTTTGTTGCTGACAGTAGGAGTTCCCAGGATTAGATTTGGGGTATGGAAGGAGAGTACAGGAAGCTATTTAAACACAGTTAATGCTCCTGGCTTCAAATAGACCTTTGATGCAATCGACACATAGGAGCTGCAGTCCATTTGGGAGAGTTATTGGGAGGGTAAATACACACAGGATATCAGATGAAAAGTGGATTTTAACTTTCAAAATAGAATGATATCCCTTCCAGCAGACACTGAAAAGTAAGGAGCATATTAGGAAAGAGGTGGTGGGGATCATTTACTTGATGCTCCTGATGGTTGTTACAAGGATTGGTGTTCTGTTCATTTCATCCAACCAAGAAAGAGTAAATCAAAGTCATGTGTGGCCTCGATGTGTATTGATAATTTGTCCTTGCATAGTTTAATTAAAGAAAATAAAATATGGGGCAGGGAGAAAGGAGGGAGGGCTTGGAGTGCAGTTTGGCACAGGAGATTGGTGTTTCTCGGGACAGATGAGGCAGTGGGATGATATGCCATGTGGTACCTCAGTGGGAATGCAAGAGATTCCGAAGGGGCTTGGAGAGAATCCCCCAGCTGTAAACACAGAAGTCTGGGGTGTGATAGGAGATTTCTGCAATGTCTGCTGGAATCAGCTCCTTTGGTTCACCCGTGGGGTCCAGAGTTTCCCTAGTCCTGCTGATGTGCAGGAGGTGTCTGAGGAAAGCTCTGGTTGTGATGCCACCTGGGATTCTGCTTTCCTAGAGAGTAGTGATCCGTGTGAACTTAATTTGAGATTTAGGCCACAAACTGACCAAAACTTAGCTCTTTCAAATCCATCACTTGTTGTATCATTGCCTTATTTCTTGTGGTGTTCTTCATTAGAGAAATGTTTCTTGTTTCAACTGCTTGTTACAGTGGGTGATGTTCTCACAGTGGCATGGGATAAACTCTGTGCTTACAAAATCCTTTCCTGTTGCTAAGGGAGATAACTTCAGTACCTGCGGGTGTAGGTACATCAACAAGTGTATCTTCCTGAAGCGTTTTATCCTACTGTGTTTCCATTTGCTGTCTGTGTGCAGCTGCTGCTGAAATTCTTTGCATTGTGCTACATGGGTAAGTTCTGCAGTGTAATGACTTGTTACTCAGTGTGAAATAATGCCCTCAAAGCTCAGAGCTGAGGTCATGTCATGCTCTGAGTTATGACCTATCTAATACACTTGTCTGTGTGCACAAATGAAGGTAAATTGCTTAAGCTAGTCAGCAATTTGAGAAGTAGCTTAAGTTGCTCTTTGCCACTGAAGGTCTGTGGGCAGGGAGGACACACACACACTCAGGAGTCAGTCATTGCCAAGATAAAACCTGGTTTTTTCTTTTCTGGAGTTTTGGAGAGGGGAAGGGAGAAATGGGGCAGGGGGCAGATCCAAGGGGAAGAGTAGCATTTAAGTAGTTTAATTTGGAAAACCTAACCCTGGTTTCATCCAGGGTAATTTTGTGCCAGGACAAGTAACTCCGCAGTTTTCTGCTGTGGTGTGTATTTCAATGCTAAGTTAATTCAGTCCTTTGCGTTTTGGCTTGATCTGATGGATCTGTCTATGAATCTCTGCAACCCCAGGAGGAAAAAAATAAAGCAGGGGTTTATTGTCTGATTTATAAAGAGAGTGGCAGGAAGATCTTTACTGATGATATGAGGGAGGCAGCACCATGGTCACATCAATTTGAGGTGTTTTCTCACAGCACAGCCAGAACTCACTGCAATTCAAATCATCTGGTTTGTAGCTTTAGCCTTGGAATGGGCATGCTAACTATGCAGACATTCCTGCAGTTTGAGAGGCTTTCGACTCCTGCTAGGACTCAACAGACTGGATGGGAGGTGCAGAGCTGTAAGCTGAGATGCTCCATTGCTTCCAACAACTGCTGGGAAGGCAGAGCTGTTCCCACGGGGCTGCTGCTCCTGCTTTCTGCTTACAGGAAGAGGTTTTCCTATGGCTCTCTGCAACCAGCATCCGACAGAGCTAAGTATGTTCCTCCTCCCTTGGCTGTCTGACATGAGCCTCCTTGCTGTCTGCTTTTTGATCCTTTGCTCCTGGGGCTGTTGTTTGGAGGGAGGGCAGATGGAGAGCTCTGCTCTGCCATCCCAGGCTGCTTCCACAGAGCAGGGAATGAGGAGGATTGTCATCTGTTCTTTTCAGCTAGGAGGCTGAGCTGGACAGATGTTTCTTACTCAGTGCTGGGGAGGAAAGTCCCTGGCTAGGGTCTCCAGAATGAGGGTTAAAAGGTGAAGAAATCCTCCAGGAGCCTCCTGCTGCAGTGATGGCTTCAGCCCTGCACAAGTGAGAGAGAAGATCCAAAACTTGAGTATCTTCATCCTTCCCTCCTCTTCTTTCTTCCTCTCATGGCAACTATTTTGTGTTTATTTTCCTACTTTTTAAATTGCATAATTTAGTCCTTCCTGTCACTTCCTAATGTCTGAATCATAGGTGGCTCTTCCTGCCTGCGGTAAGCAAACACTCTGCTCCTGGCACCATTCCCAGTGTGGGGATGGTGTTTGTGGAGGTGGAGGGGTCCCTCTGGCAGTGCTTGGGAAGCTAATTCCCTTGTGTGCAGCTTGGAGAAGCTGCTTCTGTGGCCAGCTGATTTCCTTGTCTTTCCCATCTCCTAAACTGATGAAGCTGCTTGGCTGATCAGGACGAGCAGGTGAATGGTAGAGGATGATAAAAGCAGAGTATAAACGGTGGCTTAGGAGCTTTTGAAGTTAATAACAGTAGCAACTGGGTTGCCTCGAGTCTTGCTGCTGCTGGTGTTGCCTCCTGTCTCTCTCCCCTACCTTTCAGGTATGCACAGTGCTGTTTTCTGTCTGTCCTTCAGGCAGTCAGTGCTGAGCAGCACTGCCTGGCCTAACCTTAGGGCTTTGGTCATTTTTTGCATTCTTTCACTGCAAGGCAAGAAGATAACTTGGTATGCTTTGGATCATGTGGTCTGCCTCCTTCAGCCTGCAGAGCCTCTTAGACCTTATTTGTAAAAGCTGCAGAATTGCAGCATGTCATCCTCATTTTTCACGTCATTGCTCCTGTTTCTAAGCTTTGGAACCCCTTCATTTTATTGGGAGTCAACTGTGACTCCAGAATGATGCACAGAAGACAGGGCTAGCACATATGGAGACTCCCCACCTCTCCTCTTGCAGTCACACTCTCTCTTTGCTGGTTTCTGTCCTTTATGTGGAAAATTCTTCTAGAATTTTCTAGAGCAGCCTCACAGTGTGCTGAGCACTGCAGCTCCTACACTGCAGCTACATGTGGAACTGTTAGATGGACTTACTAAGTGGAGGCAGCAGAGGAAAGCACCAGGCCTTGTTTTAGCAACTTTGCCTTTGGACCTTCCTATGTCTATGGCTTCTCACTCCCCTCTGTGATTGCCCAGACTGAGATGGCAAGAGGGTGAGAGTAAGTCAGATAGATTTAGGGCAGATTAGATGGGGTAGGAATACCCTGAGTGCTATGCTGACTTGGTTGTGCTTTCTTGCAGAAGTCAGACAGTCTTCTTCTGAGCAGTTACAACTTCCCTTGGCTCTTTGATGGTGTTGCATATACCATGGGAAGATACTTCCTATGCAGATGATGTAAATAAACTGCCAAAACCATTTTGCAGGTTGTGCCAGTAAGACAAAGCAAGAGAATGTCTCTCTAGCCTAATTGAGTGCCAGTCCCAGGAAGGGCAGCTGAGGCAGGAGAGCTTTGCTGTTCCATGCTGTAGGAAAGCCTCGTGGCCAGTCTCACTTGGCTGAGGTTACATGTGCTCAGGGATGTGGTGTTTTCCCTTGTGGCATTTGTTCTCATCCAGTCAGTAAATGAAGGATAAGGCTCCTCAGAAAGATCAGTTGGAGAACTTTTGGTAGCTCATCTTAGGAGTTGTGATTGGATTGGGTATTTTTTCTGTCATCATTGGTGATTACCTGCACTGTGTGTGAGGAAAGAACCCACATTTTGTTCCACAACAGTGGGAGGAGTTGCTGTTTCCTCTGGCTGGGGTTGAAATGGGTTTTCTCTATTTGGACTCTGACAGAAATTTTCTCAGGGGTGTGATTGATGTAATAGAATTGGAACAGGAGGAGTGTGATAGAAGACAGTAACCTGCATGTAATATATTCCAGTATAAAATCATGGCAACCTGTTTGCTAGTAACATTGTACCATGTGGAAGCAATTGCATGGAAATACTTTTATTTTCTCTGTTTGTTATGTGCCTTTTGGAATTCTTGGAACTCAATAGTACATATTCAAACAAATGCCATGGTAAATAATACAGAAAATACTTCTGTGTCCTTTGCACACTGCATGGTGAAAGTTGTGCTGAATCAGAAGCAAAAACATCAGGGTTGGGTCCTGTAATTATAGTATTACAGGACCTGTCTACTATTGTCTTTTAATTTAAGCTTGTAATATAAAGTATTTTGGTTAGAATGAAGATAACGCTGAGCAAGGTATAATGAAACCCTTTTTTTCTTTTCAGTCACTTGTATTATTTTAGGTTTTCTTGTAATGTTCCACACCACTATTTGAGCAGTTTTAGTCAAAGACCACAGTGGTGCATGAATCTTCTAGTTTGAACTTGGTTTTTAAACTATACTCCTGCAGTGAATTTCAGTGGTTCCATTGTTGTCCTTCACCTGAGGTGATGACAGTGTTGACTCCTCACAACTTATTGGGTTGTTTGTTTCTTTAAGAACACCTAAGTAGCATTAAAGTCATATCTGGTGGAGTGTTGTATGATTTTTAGCCCGTTGCTAAGCAGCACTTCATAGAATCACAGACTCCTAGGATTTTAGGTGTTGGACTAGACCTTACAGATCATCCAGTCCCAAACCCCTGCCCTGCGCAGGGACAACTTCACAGTCACTGCTGAATTTCAGTAAGTTTCCATTCCAAGTGCAAATATTTCTCTAGGCAGTTGAATTGTGCAGTTTTAAGTTGCTATTAAACACCTTTATAGTGTAAGAGAAAAAAAATCATACTTAAGCTTTATACCAGAACTTGTAACTCTGAGCTGGTGTGAGCCAAGAAAATGGTTGAGGCTGTAGTAGAAACATGCTTTCCCACGAAATAAAATCCAGGGATGTAGCCACTGTAATTGTGCAATAAATTATCATAAGTGTGATGTCATAGTCTCTGCAACTTTCTGAAGGGGTAGTCTGATTTTGAAATCAACCCAGTAGTGAATAACAAGCCTCTAAATTGGCCCAGACAACAGCAGACACGTCTGCATCATTTGGGGAAAGCAGTCATCTCCTCAGAGAATTAAACTATTTCAAAATAGAAGTTGTTGACTCAATGTGTTAATCTTAGCTTTTCATGAAGTGCAGTTTCAAACACTGATTAATTATTTTTTTTTATACCAAAGCCCTAAACTACAGGCTCTGGAGTCCAAAAGAGACTGATTGGAAGAAGGTTCATTCAGGCCATTAAATGTTGCTCCTCAATGCTAGCATTCAAACCTTCTTATTGGAGTCACAGAATTTTAGGGGTTGGAATGGACCTTAGAGATGATCCAGCCCCAGTCCCTGCCCTGGGCAGGGACACTTCCCACCAGAGCAGGTTGCTCAAGGCTCAGCCAACCTGGCTGTGAACACTGCCAGGGTTGGGGCAGCCACAGCCTCCCTGGGCAACCTGGGACAGTGTCTCACCACCCTCACAGGGAAAACTTCAATCTCCCTCCTTCAATTTGTGCCCATTGCCCCTTGTCCTGTCCCTGCAGCTCCTAACACAGATCCCTCTGCAGCTTCCCTGGAGCCCCTTCAGCTCCTGGAAGGTGCTCTGAGGTCTCCACACAACCTTCTCTTCTCCAGCCTCAACAGCCCCAACTCCCTCAGCCTGTCCTCACAGGGGAGATGCTCCAGTGCTCTTAGCAACTTGATTGGCCTCCTCTGGACTTGCCCCAACAGTTCCATGTCCCTCTTATGTTGAGGGCACAGAACAGTGTGCAGTATTCCAGGTGGGTTTCAGCAGAGCAGAGGGGCAGAATCACCTCCCTTGACCTGCTGCCCACACTGCTGTGGCTGCAGCCCAGGCCTGGGTTGGTCTCTGGGCTGAGCTCACACTGCAGCTCATGAGAGAGAGTCCTCTAAGTCTGTTATGGGTCTGGATTTAAAATTAAGTATTGTTAAGTATTATTATGTTGACTTCAACTGAACATGGTAAAACCTACCTCAGTGTCCAAATATTCTGTGTAATAAAGCTAAGTGTATGTTTTTCAGCTTTTGCCATAACCTCTTGCTGTGTATATGGTAATTAAAGCAGTTCAAACAGCTCAGGAATTAGTGACATGCTGACAAAATATTTCCATTTGCCTTCCTAGTAGGAATGTCTTCCCAAAATCTCCATCCCTGTGTCCTTCAGGCAAAATCCTGGGTAAATAATAAGCCTTGCAGTGTGCCCAGAAGGTCATCTGTGAGGGGTAGGCTGGGGCAAAGTTCAGAGCCAGGAAAATATCTACTGATGCATCTCCACCTTCAGGAAACCTTGGGTTTAGCCTGGCTTAGTCTCTCCTCATGACTTTTGCAGATGCTTGCAGAGCCCTCCAGGTGACCTTTTCCAAGCTGATTCTTGTGTCAATTGTTCATTCATTCTTTATCTTTTTTTTCCCCCTGTTTTCCCCTTGATTCACTTCAGGAACAACTAGAAGCTCCTTCCTTGAGCTCTTGTGTTTAGCCTTGTGCCATTGCACCCTGCCACTCTTGTAACTCAATTCATGTCTCTGCTAAAACATAGTAGTCTTTTCTGGTTTGGTTTTGTTTTCTTTGCCTTTTGGTCTTATTTTCCCTTGGGGATCTGTTAGCTTGTTAAATGGGAGATGAGACTGACCTCACCTCACTACAATCTCCTCGCAGGTAGTTGTAGAGAGCAGTAAGGTCCCCCCTGAGCCTTTTCTTCAGGCTAACAAGCTCCAGCTCCCCCAGCTGCTCCTCATCAGACTTGTGCTCCAGACCCTTCACCTTCTCTAGACATGCTCCAGAACCTCAGTGTCTTTCTCGAAGTGGGCCCAGAATTTGGGGTGCACCTTCACCAGTGCTGAGTAGAGGGGATGATCACTGCCCTGGTCCTGCTGGCCACACTATTTTTGGTACAAGTCAGGATGCCATTGGCTTTGGCCACCTGGGCACAGTGCTGGCTGACTAGCACTCCTGAGTCCTTTCCTGCTGGGCCAGTTTCTCAGTCACTCTTGCAGCCCCTGTAGTGCTGCATGGGATTGGTGTGACCCATGTGTAGGATTCAGCTCTTTGCCTTCTTGAACCTCATACCATTGGCCTTGGCCTGTTGATCCAACCTGTCCAGATCCCTCTGCAGAGCCTTCCTACCCTCCAGCAGATCAACATTCCTGCCCAGTCTGGTGTCACCTGCAGACTGAGGGTGAACTCAATCCTCTCACCCAGGTCATGGATAAGATGTTAAACAGGACTGACCTGTATATCCATAAATGCTACAACTGTTTTCTCCATGAATTCATAAAATTCAGACTCCTTGGAGGTTGTGTTTAGAGCCACGTGTAGCTGCACTCTAGAGAGACTTTAGCTCCTCATTTTCCCTGTCTGCTTTAACAGATTTATCACTGTTTTTAACTTCTGCACTAAGTTTGGGGTTAAGTGACAAAACTGTTTTCTGAACCATTAGGACTGAAGGGTGTTTTTTGCATTCAGCTTTCAGTGACAGCTACTGATTTCTGTTACATGCACGGAGGGTGTGTGAAGTTATTCTGTT
>NW_008666337.1:43107-75351 GCF_000695815.1 Acanthisitta chloris | reverse complement strand
AGCTCTGTGTGAGTGTCCATGGTGAGAAACAGCCTAGTCTGGGCAGGAGGAGAGATTCCTCTGCAGCTTGGACTTTGCCTATATGGAGCTCCACAAAGGCCAGAATGGCTTGAGTTTGTGCATAGAAACAATTGCCAGAACACAGACTGGAGAGCCTGGGAATTTTCTGTGTCCTTTTGGGAGAGGTGCCAAGATAAGCTGCTGTCTTCTGTATCAGCTGTAAAGTTTCTTTGTGGTCACCCTTCAGCAAAACCCCAAATAGTGTGCATGACTGGCATTCCAGTGAGACAGTGAGAGCAAACACAAATATGAAGGCTGACCCTGGAAAGAATGCAATTTTAACTGTAAAGCCTTTTTTTTTTTTTTTCATTGGATGATCTCACTACTCTAACCAAACCTGAAGCAAACAGAACTCGTAACATTCAATCCCTTTACAGGGCAGAAAGCTTGGGAGTCTCTGAGTGCTTCCTACAGCATCAGTGTTCTCCTCGCTGCACTGTGCCTGCCTGTCAGGTACTCTTCTCCCAGCCTGTGCCAGGCAAGGCTGGAAAGATTTGGAGCTGGGAAATAACTTCACAGGGGTGACACAGCCACTGGGCCTGCCGCTTTCTGCTTCCATGGGTCTTTAAGAACTGTGTGACAGGATAGAATTCCTGTGCCCAGGGGAGAATCTCTGTAGCCTGAGTGCCACAGTGTGACCCAAGGCTGTTGCTGCCCAAGGGGAGATGACTGTGTGAGCCCCTCACCAGGACCCTGCACACCCTGGCATGCATCAGTGCTCCCAAAGCTGTTCGAGGCCATCAGGCTGCAGCTCTGAGCTTTGCAGTGTCCATGCCTGGGGGACAAGGCAGAGCTGTCTGCACAGAGATAGGCAAGTCACTGGAAGTGATCCAGAGCTCTTGGTGCACTCTGTGATTGTTGTGCTGCATCAATGTGTGCAGCATTTCTGGCAGGGTAGGGGGATGGAGGAGTGATGACTTGAGATTTTTGTGATCATGCTAACCTGCAGTGTTTTACTGGGAATAACTGGAAATGAAGAGGCTACTCTGGTTACATTAGTTAAACCTCATTACACCTATGTTTCAACTTGTTCTGCTGCATGTTTGCTCTAAGGCTTGTTTACGTATTTTATAAGCCAAACTCGCCTGTCTTGTTGGGTGAGTGTGGTTGGAGTCTGCAGAGCTACGTGAAGGCACTGTAGGATCTTACACAGCACTACCAAAATGTGTCCCTGTGGTGTGACACGTTGGTGGCACATGAATCTAAAGGCCTTTGGGACACACCTCATAGCCACGATTCCAGTTTTTCCCAGATTGTGGGAAATCAGACACTCTCAGAAAGTGTTGTAACCATCCTCGTGTCTTCAGGTCAAAGTGGGGGCAGGGACCTGACTCCTGAGGAAGGGGAATGGAAGTCACACGTTTTCTCACGGATGGTCTTTGGGATGGTTCTGAAATGTGTTTGAAGATGTTTGTGTTGATGCACAGTTGATATCAAGTGAGGGGACTTTTTTTTTCCTTAACCACCTCTTCCCAACCCCTCTCGGTCTTCTGGTGAGAGTTGGAGTTCATCACAGGAATATTTTTGGCATTTCATATAACATAGCTGCTATGAACATCTCCTTTCACCAAGAAGATCTAGTGTGACAAGAATGTAATAGTCATTCTGCATAACACTTCGAACATGAAGGAAAATTGTGCCAGTTACATTTTTTTTCCCTTTCCTCTTGGCCCAAACTTCATAAGTTAACACTCAGCAAAATTTAGTCAAGAATTTCTCAAGTGAGCCTGTTAATCAGAGCTCCTGTCAGTTGATCATTACTCTGTTAAGCAGGAAAACGTGGAATATATCTGGGTTTGACCCAAGTTCTGCCATTAGCACATTTTTTTGCCAGTTTTGTTCATGAGAACTGCTTCAGCTATAGAATCTGCTCTGCTGTAAAAGTTTGAGGCTTTTATGCCTAGAATTGATCTTTGTTGTCCCTTTTGAACATTAGTGTGTAAAATCTGTTTGTCTCTGAGGACCTGAAGTGTCTCAAACAACAAAGTTGGAGTTTCCCTCCAGAGAGTCATGTCAGAAATGCTATCTAGATGAACTGAAATATTTAGCTATAATCCATCGATTTAATGACCTTTGTAGAAAATAGTTTTGGTAAAATAGAAGTAATTGTTATTTCTGTCACCATAAAAAAACCCTAAATAATTTCACATGAGAACAGTAATAAAATTTCATCATAAGACTAAAAATCAGCTCCACTGAAATAAAACAGTTCCAGATTAGTTTTTCCTTCTGCTCTTCCCACTCTCCCAAAAGGCTGGAAGGAAATGTAGCTTCAGAATATTGGGATTTCCTGACTTTTCTGACCCTGATAACCTTCCTAGTGTGCATACTTGAGCTGGATGGCTCAGAACTTTTGGGGTAACTTAAGGCAGAGACAGCAGGCCCAGATTCATGCACAGCTCCCCATGGGGCTTGCACCTCAGAGCTTCTGAGTGGTTCTCTCACCTCCTTAATCTGTGTTCCAGGAAAAATGTTTGTGCAAAGCTCTGTCTTTATAACAAGAGAGGCCATGACCCACAGTGACTTTGGTCTGGAAATTGTGTCTGGAAGGGAAGATGTTCCCTTGTTTGACAATTCTCAGTAGTTTGTGGTTTGTTGTTGTCTGTTTCTTTCATGATTTCAATTTTCAATCCCATTATTTTGTGTGCCATGTAAGAAACTGCCTTCTGCAGACTACAGTAATATAGGGGAGATGCTCCAGTGCTCTTAGCACCTTGGTGCCTTCTCTGGACTTGCTCCAACAGTTCCATGTTCTTCTCACATTGAGAGCACCAGAACTGTGTGCAGTATTCCACGTGGGTCTCACCAGATCAGAACAGAGGATTCAGAGTAGTAGGTTTCTGTATGTGGGGGAAGCTCTGGGCAGAAGCTCAGCCTGAAGCAAAGGAGATTGTGACAGGTAAACTTCTCTGGAATGGAACAGATGTAGTTATCTGGCAAACTGGAGGTAGCAGAGGAATTCCTTTCTGCTCTTGCTGTCTTAAATCGAGAGGATGCAGAGGAGACCTGAGTAACGTGGGCTGTGTGCACTCTGGGTGATTGGGTGGCCTTGTGTATTTACATTTGACTTATTATAGTATAGTCATTCTTCTTCTCTTCTAAAATTAGCAAAGCGCAGCACAATTATAATGCTTTCATGCTTGAGGATAAGCTTTGCATTTCATTAGTTCATTGGTTCTTATTTATGCTATGTCAGTGCAGGAAGAAAAATGTCAAACTGGAATAACTTGTTCTGAAAGTTCAGTACAAGTGTGTGCTGTCTTCATCTCTAATTTTGAATCTCCCACCTCTGCTCTAATGGGAAAGTCTCTTTGCCTGTCCTCTGTGCCGAGTCACAGACTTAACCACGGAGCAGCATCAAAGCAGTTTATTTGCTTTCAAATACATGTGTGTATTTGATGAGAAGTTTTTAGTTGACACCCCACTAAATCCTCCCTTTTTTTTTCCTCCTCCTCCCCCACACAAATATTTTTAGGACGAGATTTACTGGTAAAAATAGTAACAGGTTGGAGGCTCCTTGCCTTGGCGTGGTCATGCTTTGCATTGGAGACGGGTGTTTGTGCTTCTTTGTTGCCGAAGGGCTGATGCCAGGCCAGCAGCTCCGTGCTGCAGGTGGCCACTTCTTTCTCATCCTGTACGTTGTGGCCTTCAGCAGCAGTGTTTGGAGCTGTTATGGGAGGAGATTAGGTTGGTGGTTGGGGGGCAGTGTTCTCCTTGCCCCGACCCCTCTGTGTGCGGGGCTGCAGGCTGCTCCCTGCCCCTCCATCCCAGCCCTGGTACTCTGCCCAGCCTTCCAAGGAGAGCACTGCAGAGCTCCCAGGGGCTGCAGACTGTTGGGAGGGGAACCCCCAGATGTTCTGCCCTGGGCTGACACCACTAGTTTGCTTGCGCACCCTGTGGAGTCTCTCCCAGCTGGGCTAACGTGAGCTCTGCTGGTGGGAGATGTTGGTGTTCCTGTGGGAAGCCAAGCTGTGGTGTGTGTCTTCCTTCAGTGCTGCTTTAAGCTAGCAAGGAGTGTGCACTCTTTAGAGATCACAGTCCTGTAGTGTGTTGAGGGATACTTTGAAAGGCAAAGGAGCATTGAGCTGGGTTAGTGGGCAGATAGCTGCGTGTGGCCCTGGGGCCTCTGTGCTGGCAGAGCTCTCAGGCAGAACCAGAAGGATGAGATGGAGTCACATTTCTCTGCGTTCTGTTACTGGTTGCAGAGGTTGGAGTGAAAGATGAAACACACCTTGAATCCTGTGCTCATTTCTGGGCCCCTCAGGTCAGGAGGGACATTGAGGGGCTGGAGCAGGTCCAGAGAAGAGCAACGAGGCTGGTGAAGGGGCTGGAGCACAAGTGCCATGAGGAGAGGCTGAGGGAGCTGGGGGTGTTCAGCCTGGAGAAGAGGAGGCTCAGGGGCGACCTTCTCACCCTCTGCAGCTCCCTGACAGGAGGTTGGAGTCAGGTGGGGGGTGGTCTCTTCTCCCAGGCAACCAGCAGCAGGACAAGAGGGCACAGACTCAAGCTCTGCCAGGGGAGGGTTAGGTTGGATGTTAGGAAGAGATTTTTTAGGGAGAGAGTGCTCAGGCATTGGAATGTGCTGCCCAGGGAGGTGGTGGATTCCCCATCCCTGGAGGTTTTCAAGCTGAGACTGGATGTGGCACTTGGTGCCATGGTCTAGTGGCCACGGTAGGGTTGGACTGGATGATCTTGGAGGTCTTTTCCAACCTGGTTGATTCTATGGTTCTGTGATTCTATGACTTTCCCTTAGACCACTCTGCAGAGTGTGGACATGTTCTTGATCTCAGCCTCTTTCCTTGCAGCTGATGTCAATGGAAATAGCCTTTCTTGCCTCTCAGTTTTCTCATTCACAGGCTTCTCTGTGACCTTGCAGTGAAGTCATAAACGCCTGAATCTTTGCTATCGCAATCCTTGCCATAGCAACATGCGTCATAGCTGTATAATTATTTATTTAATGGCTTTAATTATGAAAACTGGAAAAGGCTCTTACGAAAACTGGATCAGGTAGGAAAAGAAAAGCACAAGTTTCAAAGTAGACACAAAACCCAGCAACACTTTCATGATAACCTGAGACAGGAATAAGTTAAGTACTGGAGCCTTTAACTCCTTTACTTTCTTCTCTATCTGCCTTTATCTCCTTTTTTAATTGTTTTTGTGTCCCCTGTGCAGGAACTGTGCAGCTGCTTCAGTGATTTCCCCCCCACACTGTTTGCAAACCTATAAATACACTTCCTTTGTCATGTTGTTTCCTAAGAGCTTTGCTTCCAGAGAGCTTTGCTCTTTAAAATTTTTCAGCTTTGAATTCCATATTATCGTGTGCAACATTAAATAGAAGCCATAAAATCTGATGCTCTTCATTAGTCTTTAATTTTCAGATTGTCTATGGCTTTCTCTTCTCCTGGTCAGAAGTTTTGCTGTTGACAAGCCTCAGAAACAACTATCTACAGGGGTAAAATTCAAAGTGTCTAAGAACATACAGCCAGCCACTCATCCTCAGAGCAGATGAACTATGTGTTTTTCCTAACTGAGTGCTGTGCCCTGGACGATTCCCTCACTTATTATCAGTCCAGACACTGAAAGGTACATCATCTGCAGTGACCTGCACTGGAGGACTGATCTCTGATGTGGAGTTGCTCCTTTTGCTTAATCTGTGAGGGAAGAACGAAATGAGGCAAATAACTTGATTGATTCCACTTGAGACCTGCTGACATGTTGTGAATCTTTCCGTTTGAGTTGAGACATGCCTCGGGAGCTGCAGCAGAGCAGTGCTGGACTCCTGGCAGAGATGCCCTTTGCTGGGCTCTGCCTTCAGGCTGCACTGGGGCCTGGGGTGGGAGTGGGAACAAGTGGAGTTGGAGCACCAGAGCAGGTCTTGGCAGTTCAGGGTTTTATGGATGGTTATCGTTACAAATGCATTGGAGGTTGGTTACAAAATAGCACTTGGTGACAGAGCAGTGACTTGTTAATCCAAGATGGGGCTAGAATTTCAGATTTGTGAACTTTTGGCATGGAGAGAAGGGTGGGATTTGCAAGGAATTTTATTTGTTGGATCGGGATATAAAATGCAAAGACTTCCAGCTGAATAGCTCAAAGTAACTTGGAGCAGCTTTTCTGCTGCAGTTAGTTGTGAGTCAGGAGCCATCAGGAGTGGACATTCCCACTCAGGCCTGATGCGTGGAAGCAGGATTTCCTTTTCTGCTGCGTGTGTTTGGTTTTGGTGGGTTGTTGTTTTTCCAGTGCTGAAAAGTGAAACCCTTCCTGTTGGCATGCTGGCTGGCTTAGCTGCTTCTCTGGGAGTCTCTCGCTGTGTAGGGAGAGGAGACATCCACTCTTCTGCTGCCTGTGGAAAGCTTTGTGGGGCAGAATATATTTTCTGCTTAGAAAATGCCTTTTTTGCATTTTATTCCACAGATGTGATGCAAGACTCTGTGCAGGGCTCACAGACTGATAACATGTTGGGAGGAAAGCCTTGGATTAATAGTTCGATCTGTTTCATTGCTTGGCTGACCATGAAATTCTGCACTTTGGAATCTCAGTGCTTAGCAGAGACTGAGCAGTGCTTAGCCTTGGACTTGGGAGCTGCCTCATGGCACCACTCTTCGTGAGAGGAACCAGCAAAACCCTTTTGGGCTAAAAACAGGGAAGAAATAAGGCAGTTCTTAAAGTAGCCTGTGGGGAGGTGAGTGCTCTCCAGTCCCAGTGCCTTATGTGTCCTTTGACATGTGGTTGCAAACACCTGAGGGAAAATATATGTGTGGAGTTCGGTTCTAGAGCTTTGTGAGGTTCACAGATGGACTTGCTGGTGGTCCAACAAAGCATATTTTTCTATTCCTAATTAATCTTTACTCTGCCTTCAATCCAGGTATAAATTTAACATGTGCAACATTGGTCTGTGAGGTTCTCTAGACGTTCAAAGAAAAAGCCATACCATGCTAGAAGTACTAATGCAAAGGTATGCAGAAGTGTGTACAGACTTGTAATGTGTGTGTCTCTCTCTGCTATTGTTTTGGCTTAAACTGTCTCTCTTAGTCAAGCATCCAACACTTGGAGAAATCTTGGAGTGGAAAGGTTTCAATTAAAAATAGGAGAGCTCTCACTTAAAATCACTGCACTGTACTGTAGTTGGACAAGCAAGAGGTCTCCCATAGCACGTTGGGAGTGTTGATATTGTCTGCTGAGGAACTTGGCATATCTTGGTGGTGTCTGGCTGGTACCTCCACCAGATGCTTCTCTATTAGGTTGAACTTACCAGGGATCAAAAATGTGTAATTTAGGGGTAGTGCAGCATTTGCACTTGGAAGGGCAGGGGAAGTTCTGACAGTGTCCTCTCCTCAAACACTTCTCTTTTGTTTTCTGGAGCCAAGTGATCCTTCTACAAGTCCATCGCCACCCAGAATTTGTGTTGTCAGTGGGGAATGGTGTGTATATAGCTTTTGTCTGCAGCAGAACTGTAGCATGTTCACAATGGAGCTCTTGGCTGGCTGGGTTAATGACTGTGGTAGTTTAACCCCAGCTGGCAACTATGAAACAGTTACTTGGGAAGACAAAATGCTGTCACTGCACATCCCCCTCCCTTTTCTTCCCCCACCTTTCAATGCTGAGCATGATGTTACCTGCTCTGGAATATAGGAAGTTGGAGAGTGGCTGTGCTGGAGAGGGGAAGTGGTTTACTGGGAGCTTTAGAAGTGAACTACACCTGGTGAGAAGGGAGTGGCAGGAGTAACTTGCACCTAAGAAAACAAACAGAAAAGCCAAAAGGAATAGGAGAACTTTGTAATGTTACAGTCTCTTCCATGTGCTTAAGGCAAGGTCAGTAAATTCACCCTCTGCTTCCATAAAGCTTTCACTTGGTGTGGAAAGCCTTAGACTTATAATCCAGAAACTGCTGAAAAAAAACCCCATTTCTCCCACTGCAGTTTTTATCTTTCTTTTCTTGCCAGTATCTTGACAGTGAAACCCTATTTCTTCAGAGGAGGATCAGATGTTCTTTTAGCGTTGCAGCAAAACTGTACCACTTAACCATGTTTTGATGCATAATGTAATCAGCTTGATTGCTTTTTAATATGTCATTCAGCCCTACAGTTGCTGTCAGCTGGGCTGGATCTGTTCTCTTGGGGAATGTCAGTGCTGCTCTCTGGTGCATCACAGCACCTGGTGGTAACAGGGTGAGGAATTTTTCAGGGCTCAATCTGTGTCCCTAGGGAAAACGATGAGCTTACAGGGAAAGCTGAAGCAAGGTGTGAACAAGGTGCTGGGGGTTCTTGCACTTTCTCAGTGGGGAGGGAAGGGCTGAAGTTTAGGCACAGCTGCACTGGTATGTGCCAGGCATACGTGGTGCTGGGTGCACACTGTGCAGGTTTCCTCATGTGGGAAAGCCGAGGGGGATGGAGTGGCAGCCCGGAAACTGCTGCTGAGAAGTCTTTCTTCTTGGATATTCGCTGTGCTTGGCTTGTTCTGGTTTGATCACTGAAAAACTAGTAGGAAGCTGTAAGAGCTCTAAGTGTGCTGTGTTTGCTTTGCAAGCTGCAGTGCCAGGGTCCATTGAGAGAGAGTTCTGCTTTGAGTGCTTTGCCTTTGAGCAGCTCTGTTGGCAGGATGAGGTGTGAAAACGAGGCATGCGTGTGGCTTTGCTTTTTGTTTCTTCCCCAGCTGAGTGTGGCAGCACAGAATCTTCCGTGTGATCTCCCTGAAGCACCAGCTGGCTGCACGTGGGGCCTTTTGCTGTCTTGCATCCTTGGCTACTGGTGAACTAGACAGGTTTGAGTCATTAAGATCTTCAGTTTTCTTATTGGGATGTGCTGGTCCTAGAACATCCAGGTGTTCCATTTCTCTTTCATGAAAAGGAAGTGTATGAAAACCCAAACCAAACCCATGTGGCCTCATTAGAAATCTGCAGGTGACATAGGTAACAAATTGCATCTGGCATTTTCCTGGGTTTGCTTGCTTAAATACATGATTATAGCTGAAGTATTCAGAGACCTTTCTCTTCACAGCACTGTGCCTCATCTCCAGCTTCTGTGGCAAGATGTTGGCTGCAGCTTGAATGAGTTAAAAATGGCAAGTTTGCTGCTTTATATATACTGGGCACAAAAAAAATAATCAGACATAATGAAGTACTTGTGAAGGTCCTTAAGGAAAAAACCCCTCCTCTGTGTAGGAGTGTGAGGAAGGATTAAAACTGAGGGAGTTGTTAATCTCCCTCCCCTCTTCTTACAGGAGGAAGGTTTTCCAAGTGACATGGAAGAAAAGAGTATCACTAATTAGAAAGACTTAAAGAGAAAGAATGTTGGTTAAGAGGGGGCTAATAACCTTCAGGTTGATTTTGCACTGCATGTGGCTTTATCCTGTACATTTCTTATTTTCATGTCTGCTTCTCTAGCCTTTCCTCCTTTCTTTTCTCAGCAGAAAACTTTTTGGCGAGGCTATCGATGCAAATTTGACCTTTAAGTTTTTGACTGAGCAGCTCATGTATCAGGAAATAGCTTAGAATGTGCGAGATAATTTATTGCAGGAATTTTTAGGGCATTTTATCACTCGTTGAAACTTTCTAGGCCTTTTAAAAGTTCATGTCTTTAACCTTTCTCTTTGCCATGGAGAGGTTCTGCTTGTCAAGTGTTGCTGTAAGGGGCTCAGTCCTGTGGCTGGTGCACTTTGGTGTGCTGGTGGTAGAGAGGCTGAAGTGGCTCTGGTTGCCTTGGGAGCTCCTTGGGGAGCAGGGAGAAGGATGTGTATCTGCCTGTGATTCTTTTGGTTTTGAACCAAACTGTGGCCCAGCTCCAGTGCTGGTCCTGTGTGAGCAGCAGGTTCCTCTCCTGGCTGTGGAGCAGCAGTCACTGAGCCAAAGGTCCAACCCCCTGGGTCTCCTCTGGCTGGGCCCTGGCTGGGCCATCTGTGGCCACATTAATATGGAGCAGCTGAAGTCACTCCCTTGGCTCTGGGCCAGTCTGTGCTGCATGTGCAGCTCCTGCAGGACCAGAGTAATGCTCAGTGTGGTGGGAGGCAGAGCAAGGGACAGCGCCGAGGGCAAAGGTATGTCCTGTCTTTCCATCCTTCCACATGTCCAACCCTGCTCAGGGGCTTGATGCTTCCTTTGTTCTCCTTACTAGACTCCCTTTCTGTCCCACTGGGGTAATTCTGCTTTGTCTCTGGTCAGACAGAACGATGCTGTTTGGTAAGCTCACGGTTTGTCTCCACCAAGTCATCAAGCACATCATACAAGCCAAGTCTGTTTCAGTCCTAGCAGGAGTTCTTGGCACCTGATATCTGCTTGTAAATAAACAGAAGTAGCAACTCGGATTGTTGTTATCATCTTGAAAGTTTCTGCGTTTACCTTCTCATTTGGAAGAAGTCGAGCACTGTGCCTAAAATAATGTAGAGGTTGTTAAATTGTGGTGAGAGAAATGGTGTGAAATCTGAAGTCCTCTTGACAGGGATTTTGTGTCGTGATCTGATAAACTCAAGCTTAGAACTTGGTATTTGTCTTTGCTTGTAATCTCAGTGAGTCTTTACTTGGATGAAAACAGACTTTAAACGTGTGACAAAACACCAACTGGGTTTACTGCAGTGTTTAATAAGCTTTTTCTTGAAGCAGTGCTGGTCAATTTTTAGAGACAGCAGTTCTCATAATGTTTTTATGAGTTCTCAGGAGCTATAATAATAACTAAAAGTGAGAGTGTTTGAAAACTTACCACAGAAAACAAAAAAAAAAACCCAATGGGTTTTGCTTCCTTAGAACATATAGCTTGGAAGAGAAAAAAATATCCTATTGGGGCTTTGCTAACCATCTAGATCCTCATAACTATCTGAAAAACTCTAAGAAACAATTGAAATAGTCTTTGCTATTGCAGTAGCTTTTTTCAACTGGTGTGTTACCGCATAGATTTGTGGTCATGTTTAGAATTGTGACCAGGAGTTTGCAAAGGCTGTTGCAAAGCATTTTGTTTCTGCTTAGTGCTAGGCAGAAGGATCTGGCAAGTGACTCACTCCAATGCTTGTGAGAAAAACCCTGTGAAAGGCAAAGAAAAGAGGAAGGAAAGTGTGTTTGGAGATGTCCCACGTGCTGTGTCTCTCTCCCTGGGAGGAACAGACATTTTCCCCCCTCATGCAGCACCTGTGTTAAGGAAACCCCTGGGAGAAAATGTCTTGTTCAGGGGTTCTCTCCCCAAGGGAGAAATTGTAAACTGCCCCTGGCTGCTTTGAGGTTCCAGGCACTGCTGTTCTTATGCTGAAAATCAACTCAACTCTCGCACTGTTTCTGCTCTTAGGAATGATTGCACTTACTTGGCTTTCCAGGAGGAACTTCGCTCTGTGCTCTCAGGTTCATCCAACATATTACACAGCAGCAACACTCCTGTTGTGGGAAGTTTTGTCCTGTTCTGTTGTCTTGCTTTATTTTGTTTGTCAGCTGTAGACTTTGGGGTATAAGCCTGGGGTCTGAGATATTTCTCCAGTTGGGTAAATTCTTGACTCTCACACATGCAGTTATCTGTAACTGGTTTTTTTCTTACAAGGCTTGGACACTTTCGTCTGGCTGCATTTAACCCTCCAGTTAAAGCACTGGAGAATAGTCTGCATGTCTCTGTATGAAGTATAACTAGGCTTTCTTGCCTAGGTTTCAGGATCTGATGGGATTACAAAAGGAGAATGTCTGTAGAGAGAAGTGAAATAGTTTCCAGTCGCTTATTTCAGTGTGACTTAGTCTTTCTGTATGTGCATCCTGGTGCATCCCTAGGAAATAAGGTAGATGTGGTTTCCTAGTGACTGGAGTGAGTCAATTGGCTAATTCTATGGCAGCTGAGGGATGTCTATCCAGTGATAGATAGAATTGACTGAGGGAGTTGGGCTCTTCAGCCTGGAGAAGAGAAGGTTGTGTGGAGACCTCAGAGCAACTTTTTAATATCAGAAGGGCCTACAAGGAGCTGGAGAGGGATCTGTGTTAGGAACTGCAGGGATAGGACAAGGGGCAATGGGGACAAAGTGAAGGAGGGAAAGCCTAGGTTGGATGTGAGAAAAAAGATTTTCCCTGTGAGGGTGGTGAGACACTGGCCCAGGTTGCCCAGGGAGGCTGTGGCTGCCCAAGCCTGGCAGTGTTCACAGCCAGGTTGGATGAGCCTTGAGCAACCTGCTCTGGTGGGAGGTGTCCCTGCCCAGGGCAGGGCTTGGGGCTGGATGAGCTCTAAACTCCATTCCAACCCCAAAATTCTGTAATGCTATGATTCAGTGCAGGAGTTGGTGTAGTTTACACTCTGTGCATTGACTTTTGTTGTCACTGTTGATATTCCGCACATGTAAACCCCAAGCCAATGTGACAGTTGGAGTTTTGCCTGGAGGTTATCTGTTTTTTTCTTCTTTTTCACTTGTGCCAAGCTGAGACTTAGTTTGTTCTTGGAGCTGCTGCTGTTTGTGTTGGGCTGATGATGTCTGGAGATGGACAAAGTCTGTGGTGAAAGCAGCAGCCTATAACCAAAGGTTTGCAATTCATGGGTTTGGGCAAGATGTCTCTGGACTTGCCATGGAACTTGTAGACCTTCAGGTGATAGCAGGAGCAGTCTGGCATTCAGATGGTATTTCAGAACACTTCCTTGCATGTTGCTCGAATGCTTTTGCATGTGTGTTGCCCAGTGAAGGACTATCTACACTTCAGCACATGTATGAAACTTGTGCAAATCACTGAAGCTGTTTGTGGAGCTCCTGGTTGTGCTGCACAGATGGGAAGAGTTCTGAAAACTCAAATGGCAAAAGAGCCCTGTGTTTTTTGCTTTTTACTTGCAGTTAATCCAACCCATTTTTATCATACTAAATGTTGTCTGTGCTTTGCTAAAAAGGATCCTTAACTTTGGATGTGACTTAATGTTTAGCTCCTTGAACTGTTTTGGTTGTATCAAGCCCAAGACTGTATCTGGAAAAAAAGGAATAGGATGCTCCACTGTCACTTGTCTGTAGTGTAGTTGAATCATTCAGTGTAATTCTCATTGTTTTGGTCAGTTCTTCACCATTTTTAGATGACAACCTCCCACCCCTCAGAGGCTGTTTGCTTCATTCAGGTTCTTTGTCTGTTATCATTCAGTCTGAGGGAAACAGTCACCCTTATTAGCATGAAACTGAGGTCATTTTGATGTCATTCTTCAGAATGTATTTCAGTTTCTTTTGAACAGGACACCACTGTGAAAACTGACTGTTTTGACAGGGATTGCTTTATTTGCGTTGTGATTTCAGCTGGGCCTTTAATCCAAGGCAATTCATTTGAGTCTCTACATTAACTTTAGTCTCTGAAACTTAGTATCATTTTTTTCTGAACAGTTGGCAGCATGATCAATTTTTCTGTGACTTAGTATTCTAGTAATAATGGTAGTAATGAGGGGATGAGGAATCGAGGCAGTCGCCAAAAGCGGCAAACAGTTCCTTCTGTAAATGGCAATCTCAGTGCTCAAGTACACCCAGAGGAGTCACAGCCCAGAAGAAACACATCAGAAACAGTTTAAAATGTGTACAGTTCACTGTGCTGAGCTCTGGGCCCCTCAGCTCAGGAGGGACATTGAGGTGCTGGAGCAGGTCCAGAGAAGAGCAACGAGGCTGGTGAAGGGACTGGAGCACAAGTGCCATGAGGAGAGGCTGAGGGAGCTGGGGGTGTTCAGCCTGGAGAAGAGGAGGCTCAGGGGAGACCTTCTCACCCTCTGCAACTCCCTGACAGGAGGTTGGAGTCAGGTGGGGGTTGGTCTCTTCTCCCAGGCAACCAGCAGCAGGACAAGAGGGCACAGACTCAAGCTCTGCCAGGGGAGGGTTAGGCTGGAGATTAGGAAGAGATTTTTTAGGGAGGGGGTGCTCAGGCATTGGAATGTGCTGCCCAGGGAGGTGGTGGATTCCCCATCCCTGGAGGTTTTCAAGATGAGACTGGATGTGGCACTTAGTGCCATGGTCTAGTGACCACGGTAGGGTTGGACTTGATGATCTTGGAGGGCTTTTCCAACCTG
The DNA here is from genome assembly GCF_000695815.1 of Acanthisitta chloris. Lineage (NCBI taxonomy): Eukaryota > Metazoa > Chordata > Aves > Passeriformes > Acanthisittidae > Acanthisitta > Acanthisitta chloris. The sequence goes on along the minus strand of NW_008666337.1, from coordinate 61,318 downwards.
GTTGATTCTATGATTCTATGAAAATCATAGCATCACATCTTGATGGCATCTTTTGTTTTCCTAATGGAAGGAGCATCAGCAGCATCTTATTAGGCCAGTCCTATCCGCCCATTTGTACAAATTGGGAGCAGGAGACTTCTAAGATTCCTTTGTTGGCTCTGATGTAGGACACAGCTAATGTGCAAGCTCCTTCATTTGAAGCTTCTCCATTAGAGATAATGCGTAATCATGGTTAATGACAGTATTTATTGTGATAGTGGATAGTCTGGAGCTACCTTAAATAGTGATTTGTTACTCAATGCAGCTGCATAATTAGGTTGTTCCAGTAATCACCCTGTCCATGGTCATGTTCTTGTACTGGAATACTTCTGTCTGCCTTGTCATAGGGCCACTGACAGAACCTGCTCTTAGCAACTTGGTGGCCTCCTGTGGACTTGCTCCAGCAGTTCCATGTCCTTCTTGTGTTGAGGACACCAGAGCTGTGTGCAGTATTCCAGCTGGGGTCTCACCAGAGCAGAGGGAGAGAATCACCTCTTTTGACCTGCTGCCCACACTCCTTTGGATGCAGCCCAGCATTCCATTGGCATTTCATCTATTTAATGATTTCTGAAGTACTGCAGGAATTAGGACAGTTCTCAGAGATCAGTTTTTCTGTCTTGCAGGATGTGTAAAGCTGAGGCAACATTTTCTTCTTTCTTTTCCTTTGCAGATGCTGTAGGTTGTCTCCAAGCAAGACTGACCTTAGGCTTGTGTGACTCTGTAATGGCAAAACTTCAGTGTGCAGAGTTTAGCCACCTCTCTGTGCCATCCACACCCAGTGATTACTAGTGTTTTGTTTAGTTTGCACAATTATCTTATGTAGATAAAATGAACGACTTTTTATGAGTATAATTTAATAAGCATTTGCACAATCTGGCTTAGCTTAGATGACCCTTAATCACTTGTGGTTCAACTTCTTGCATGAGCAAATTTGGCAGTGCTTATTTGATGGAAAACACAGAAATGAAACTTTGAAATTAGAGTGTGTTTGCACAACTGCATCCTCAGACAACTGTGTGTCGTATTGAGCAATGCCTGCAGGACAGTTGATTGCAGGAAGTGTAAAAATACTCTGTATAAGTTCATTGCCTCATCCACAATGGAAGGAGCTGAAAACTCCAATGCGTGCTGTTAATGTCCCACAGCTTGCAGTTCTGGGGTTTGGATCAGGGGAAGAAAAGCTGGGAAACTTTGAATGTGTGTTGAGCATAACTTGCTTAGGCACTCGACTGTCTCATCCTGTGCAGAGCTACTGCAGTTTCTCATTCCCCTTGTGAACATCTGGGGTTGTGATCATTCTCTGCATCCCCTCAGAAAAACAACAGGACATGACACTTCCAGGAAACCAATTGTTGTTCTCCCTGTCCTCTCAAAATACATGTCTGCAAGTGTGTGTGCACCTGTGCACAGCTGTTGGGAGATTCTTGAAGGATGAGCAAGACTTGTTTTCTTTATGATCTGCAGAGGTAACTCTGGTCAAGTGTAAAGAAGTAGAGCCAGCTTTCCCTTCCAAGTAGGAATCGTGGAGACAAAGCAGCAGAGAGAGCCACACACAGTCAGTGCAGAGCCTTCCTGCAGACTGGAGAGCTGAGGACCATTTGGTGGGTGGGGAGGTGTGTGCTGCCCCACATGTCCCCCCGAGCTGGGCAGGGCACGGCACTGGCCCTGTGTGGGCAGAGCTCTGCACAAGCACACATGGTGTGGTATTGCTAACTACTGCTGCTTTGATTCATCAGGTCTTCGGGCTGATTAATCAGTTTTCCCCTCTTCTTGCAGGTCTCTTTATTCCATGTTTTTTTGCACCTGGAACAGCTTACCCAACACATATGTCTTGTCTCTGGTTTCCTGTGCACTTTAGTGCTTCCCTCTCCTCCATAAAACCCACTGTGCTTTGTCAAACATTTCAAGTGTGCTTTGAAGTAATGAGACTGTTCTGTGTTGCTTTTTGACTATAAATTTATGCTATAAAATCTTAGATAGTTTCAGTGCATGTTAATGAATGACTACTTGGTTGTCTTGGAACAATGGCTGAAATCACTCTCTTACCAAATGTGGGTAATTTATAGCTGTAGAATCATGTTGTTTCTGGTGTATGCATACCATATCTCTGTATGTAATAATGTACAGCAGAAATTAGGGGCAGGAGGCCCAAAAAAAGATGTTATCCTTTATTTTCAGACCTGAATCTGCACTACAGAGATTAGAAGATATCGCAGGTTGGTTATGAGCAGCATCTTCGGCTGAGAGCTCACTCTGCTAGAGCTCTGCTGCCTCTGAAGACTTGTCTAGGCCAGCTCTTTATTTTGACTATTAGTAAGACAATGCCCTGGAGCTTGTTGCTCTCCAGCTGGTGTGTCCCCTGGTAATGGTTGCTGACTGCTCTCCTGTCTGAGAGCGCTGTCAGGGGATGGTGTTGGTGGAAGAGATCAGAGTTCCTTGCTCTGAGCTGTGTGGATGGAGTGTGTGCTCGGACCAGCCTGGGTGTAGATGTGTGTGTTGCCTGGTGCTGTTGGGTTAGGCCGTTCAGAGCACGAGGCAGGAGCTGCTCGGGCAGGCTGAGATTTGCCTTTTTACAGCCGTGGTCTTGGCGGTGCCGTAGAGTAAAAGTGTTGAGGTTTGTGGTTCGGAGCTGCAGCCACAGCTGATCCTGTAGGTGAGGTTTGATGCCTGCTGGCCTGGGGAGCACCTGCACTTTCCCAGGACAGGCTCTTTTAAATATGCAGAGTTACAAAAACACCCAAACAACCCCAATCCCAGAGGTGCTGTGGTCAAGTGTCCACCTCCAGAAGCATTTTCTCAGCTTTAAAGTTCTCTGTGGGTGTAAGCTCCAGGACAGCTTCACTCTGCTTCATCATGTTGGAGTCAGAAATTTCTGTCAGGTGGAAAGATATTTCTTAAAAGCTTCTTTCAACACTGGGGCCTCTTGCAATGCCCTGGTTAGGAGTGTGGAGCAATCTGCAGGTTCTGACCAACAAGAAGTGTGTCAGAAATAGCATGTTTTTGTGACCCAAAAGGACTTGCCCGGCATAAAGCATTATTCTGGTCTTGCATACCAAGCTTGAGATAATAATTTCCTGATATGTGGCAGTAATTGTGAAGCTCTTTTTCACTGATTTTTATACCTGCAGCTCACAGATCTCTATTTCCCACTCGTCCTGTGCTGCAAATCAGTTTCTTCCTGTCTTCCACTCCTTTCCATTCACTGGTTGCCTCCATGTTGGGACTAGATGATCTGTCAGGTCCATTCCAACCCTTGAATTCTATGATTCTATGATTTTTTGCGTGCCTACCTTATACCAGGGGAAGTATTTTAGGACCCAGGAGATCCATAAAAATCAGCAAATCCAGGAATTGCATCCATCTGTTACTTACTTTTATCAAAAAGAAAATTGTTTCTTAATTTGGTCTTGTCTATTCCAAATGAGGGGTCACCTGCAGGAGTGAATTCTTACCTACTGCTCTTCCCATCTCTCCTCCCATTCTAGATTCTCCAGAAAAACAAGCAGAAAGGTGAACGGTGTCTTGATATCTTCAATAAGCTTCTTTTTACCCCCCTTTTTATCCTCTGAGCACTCTCACTGATGTTTTAGCATTATGAACAAGTCCTTGGGTGTCTCTGTGCTCACACTGGGTCCAGTCAGCAATCATGTGCCTGTTTTGTGCCTTTCTGCTGCGAATGACAAGGATGATTGTGGGAGAGCAATGGTACCACTGATAAATGAGTGACAGAAAGCCAATAAAGTCTGTGCTCTGCTATTAGAAATGAGTTCTCTCATCCCAGTGCAGCTTCCCTAGGCTTTATGTGACTCTCCTGCCTGAGCTTAGAGTTACTTTAATCTAAATGACAATGTTGGAGAACATCAAACAGAGGCATTAAGCAGACTTGGGCTGCATGGTGAAACTTCAAAAACTTCATATAAAGTTGATCTCTTTCTGGTATTTTTTCCACACTGAGAGTGCAATTCATACTTTTTTTTTTGACTTTTCATGTAATTAGCATTTGGGATTCCTATGGAAACTTAACATAATAATGTCAAGAATCTTATTATGGATAGACCAACCAATGAATTTCAAAGTTTCGGGTTGCCTAACATCTCCATTATAGTATTGTCTTAGTTAAATCATGTTTTAAGTAGTTGTACTGATGACTTTTTGTCCTGGATATCTGTTGTGAGCTGACTGTGTGTGAGAAAAGGAGTGAAGATGAGCTTAATTATTGGGTTGTTGGAGGCAAATGTCATTCCTTGTCCCCTGCCCTTGTTGAATAGTCTGAGTACCAAGGCTGAGAGACCCAGGGAGGCATCTCAGTGTTTTTTGACAGGATATTTTTTGGAGGGGTGGGAAGGAAAATCTTGGCCTCAGGAGGCTATTAGCAAAGTTTTGGAACAGTGTTCAGATTTCCAACCACAAATTTCTAACCAGTGTTCAGAGTCCAACCACAGTAGGGTTGGACTCGATGGTCTTTGAGGTCTTTTCCAACCTGGTTGATTCTATGATCCTTTTGATGCAGCCCAGGATTCAGTTGGTTCTCTGGAAGAAGTAATGCTGATGTGTATCTGGAGTTCTATTTTGTGCATTTTTAAAGCTGTGTGAGCAGTTTAACCTCTGAATGGGGATAGATCAGGTTGTGTAGTGGCTTGACTAGCTGTGAGGCTGATGTTGTATTTTCAGTTTGGGTGTCTCATACACCTTGTCCTCTTGCTGGGGACAACTGAGAAGAGTCAGACTCCATTGTCTTTATTTCTACCCACCAGGCCAGGATCCTTTTATTCTCTAGGCTAAACAGGACAACTCTTTCAGCCTCTCTCCATATTAAAAATGCTTTAGCCTCCTAATTATGTCTCCAGCCTTTCCCTGGACTTTCTCCAGCATGTGCATGGCTCACATGAGCCCAGAACTGGTTGCAGAGCTCTAGATGTGTCTTACCTGACTGAGTAGAGCAGAAGCACCTCTGACATGCTGCCAATGCTCTGCCTAATTCAGCCCAGGAATCTCCAATAACAGTCACTTCATCAGGTTGGGCAGCCCTGGGTTTACTTTCATGATTCCATGCTGACTACTCTTGATCGTAGTCTTGTCCTTCATTTGTTTGCAAGTTTGACAAATACAAATTTTCGCTCAGTGTAAAACCAGTCAAGTCTGGGGGAGAGAATGAGCCTGGCCCAGGTCTGTGTTCTGCTCTGAAGGGTTGGTTTGTGTTGGGGTAGCAGGGGGAAGTTACTTGCTGGTCTCTCAAGTAGAGAGCTCTTTTCCTTTACTTTGGGATGTGCAAAGGTGGTAACCCATAAAAATGAGATGGTACTGAACTGCCTGGACTGAGTGTGCCTGTGGAAGAGCAGGGGAGAAAATGTAGCTGCTTTTAAAAACATGATGTGTTTTCTCTGGAATGTCAAGTGCCATAAGTTGCCTTTTGGTATCTAATCTCTAAAAAAAGGATTGCTCAGCAAGGCAGGAGTCCCAGGCCAGCCCTGCCATCAGCTGGGCCAGCTGAGGCAGTGGCTTACAGGGCAGTTAATTTGGGATAACAGGCTCCAAATACTTTTTTCCCCTGAGATTGCCATGCTGGTTTTCCCTTTCTGTGTTTTCAGTTTAAGTGAGTATCCTGGCAGTGGACTGGGATGCTTCAGAAGAGATTGGGGTACCTGGCCCAGCAAAATGGACAGATAATCAGTGATAGGGTTGTAGAGACCTAAATCTGCTTCATATTAGTTGTGTGTGTTTGGTTTGTGCTTTTCTGTCTTTTTAGTTTGAGACTCTTTGCTGTTTACAGGGTGTGTCAGGTTTTAAGTGGTTCTGTGTATTTTCAACCTAAATGTGACAAGATTATAGTCTTGTGGTACTCATCTGGTCCCCTTTATTTAATTTCCCTTCCCTTTCCTTCATGTTATTGAAAGCAGATGATGGTGAAAAGCTTCACTAGTGAAGGTGTTAGGGAGACCTGTTCTGTAGTCCCCAGTCAAGTCTAGATATGTGTAACCAGTAAAAAAAAAAGCTTTGCTACCTCTGTGTTAATATCTGTGCTTGTGTGTTTTTTCTTCTGTTGAGTGAAGATGTGTTGAAATTGAGGCAGTACTGTTTCCAAGTGCTTTGGGAGAAGGCTAAGAGGTAAAGCCACAATGATGGGATAGTGTTCATTAACAGGTATGGCTGAGATTTTAGCCCATGATTCATAGAATTTTAGGGATTGGAATGGACCTTAGAGATGATCCAGCCCCAACCCCTGCCCTGGGCAGGGACACCTCCCACCAGAGCAGGTTGCTCAAGGCTCATCCAGCCTGGCTGTGAACACTGTGCTGTCCCTGCAGCTCCTAACACAGATCCCTCTGCAGCTTCCCTGGAGCCCCTTCAGCTCCTGGAAGGTGCTCTGAGGTCTCCACACAACCTTCTCTTCTCCAGGCTGAACAGCCCCAACTCCCTCAGCCTGTCCTCACAGGGGAGATGCTCCAGTGCTCTTAGCAGCTTTTGTGGCGTCCTCTGGACTTGCTCCAGCAGTTCCATGTCCTTCTCACGTTGAGGTACCAGAACTGTGTGCAGGATTCCAGTGGAGGGGGAGTATCACCTCCCTTGACCTGCTGCCACACAAGTAAGGAGTGAGATGAATTTCAGGATTGGTGTTGTGGCAGTTCCCAGTTCCTTTCCATCCTGCGAGGTAGAAACTCGGGTGGTTTTGGTTTCTGTGCGTGGCTGGAGGAGGAGGGAGCTGGGGGAAGGAGTAGCTGGCAGGGTAAGCCGATTAGCATGATTGATACTGGTGTCAGGGGACTGCATAATGGGCTACCAGCGAGGCTGCATTGTGAAACCACACATGGATGAGGTAATCTCATTAGATGATTAAAACCTTCATTGAGTCTACCAGATTGCAGAGCTTTCAGCTGTATTGCTGTTGGGAACTGATGCTAAGGAAGTGTAGTGCTGTCCTTGGAGTCATGCTGAAACTGAGATCCTGCTGGAGGTTGCTCCTGGATAACAGTGGCAGCAGCTGGAGGCTGGTGAAGGATGCTCCATCTCCCTGTGTTTTAAAGTAAGATTCTGGATGCTGATGTCATTTTCTCTTAAAGGCAGTGTCAGGCTCGTGCTGCTATTTTATTTTTGTCATGCTTTGCTGTTCTTTGTGAAATTCTGTGGGATTAGTGTACCTGCTTTTTGTAGCTTCCTATGTCCCTGAAGCAAAGGGAAGTATCAGCTCTGGGTGTATGAAGTCCCTGTGTTTTGCCTGCAGGTTGGCTCTGTCCTCACCTGTGATGGGTGCAGTGTTAGTGTCTCCCCTGACCCTCTTGCCTGTCCTGTCTGCAGGCAGCACGTGCTCATGCTGGAACTGGTGGTGTGCAGAAATCCTATCGGACTTCTTCACATGCTGCTTGTTTTCAGGAGCTCATTGAAAGCATTGAATTCCAACTGAAATGTAGGACACTTGACCAGTCCTGTACTTGAGCTTTGTTTTTGCTGGCAAGCTACACACATCTCTAACTCAGTGTTACAGTATTGATGATGCAAGGGCTACTAGAACAGACTTTTGGAAAGGCAAGACTACCATTCTGGGACTAGTAGTGACTTACTGCTGCTGCAGAGGTGGACTTTTCTGTATTAAAGAATAGCCCAGGAAATCTCTTGGGAGGTTGGGACAAGCAGAAGAAACATGTGTAACTTCCACTGTGTGTTTTGAGCAGTTTGTCCATTTCTTTTGCTTAGAGAAAGTCCTGTGTGACACTGGGAAGCACATCAGTGAGACAAAAGTACAGACACTCAATTGTTTCAGCACTGGAGCCCCAGCAATGTGATAGCCACTGGATTCTGTTGTTGGGTGTCTATTTATTTAGCAGTTCTGCAAGGAAGTGATCTTTGTCTAAGAGCTGTTCTTGGACCTTAGAGATCATCCAGTCCCAACCCCCTACCCTAGGCAGGGACAGCTCCTGCTGCTGTGGGGAGAGCATTGATAGTGTAGTGATCCATTCAGCTGTTCACCTCTGTATTTGAGCAGAGCTGTGAGAGGTGGAAAGCTCACAGTAAACACTGGTTGTGCTTATTTATTAGTCACCAAGTGACTGTCAAGCTGATTGATGAACTAGTTTTGGTTAAGGTGCCAAGACATTGAGAGAAATGCTTTTTATTGTGACTTTGATCACCAAAACAATGTTCCTCTAGATGGAAACAGTCTGGATGGTGTCCATCAGAAGCTGATGGGAACAGTCCTGGCAGTATTTATACTTTTAAGGTACCATGGGGCCTCATGTTTGAAAGCTTATAGTTTCTGGGAAAAAAAAAAACAAACCAAGAAGCAATGCATGTTTTTGAACCAAAAAGAAATTATACTGAAATGGAAACATTGTGGCTATACCATCCCAGCCTCAAAGTCTTCAGATCTTCACTGTGAAGTGATGTCATTTTGCTGTGGTAAAGGCTGAGTTGACTTGCCCAATCTGCTGGAAAATGTTATGGTGGAGTGTAGGAATGGACACATCAGCCTGTTCCCAAAGTGAGGATGTATAATTCCCATACCACTCAGCCTTTGGCCTCTCTGCCTATCAAGCATTATGAGTGCTCTCAAGTCTTGTAGGAGCTGCAGTGAGGAGGCACCTGCCTGGTCAGGAGGTGCTGCAGCAGTGCAGGGACTGTGATGTGAGCAGTGTCAGCCTGTGCAGAGAGTCATCCTACAGCAGTGATTCCTGCAGTTGTGCCTTGGGATTGTTATTATTACTGGTTTTAGTTCTTCTCTCTCCAGTCAAGTGGTGAATAAGCAGCTTCAACTCTGCAGCTTTCTGGAAGGAAGAGGTTTGCAGCAGGGGCAAACCCAACATGTTCCAATGTGAAGGTCAGCTGAGAGTTGCTTAGAGTAGGGATTTAATTGTTTTCTGTGAGTCTTTCAGGGCTGGGTGATCTCTAAGGTCCATTCCAACCCTTAAATTCTGTGATTCTAGGATTCTAATTCAGGTGGCACCAGAATTGCCTCAGGGAGGAAAGACTTAGGATGCCACTGTAAGTGATGGGGAAAAGAAGCAGCTTCCTTTTTTTGTTTGAAATTTGACATGTTACAGCAGCATTTTTAATGTATTTGTATTTAAAATCAAATGAAATCAGTTGTGTCTTACTGGGTCATATAACTGATGTCATGGTATGTGTTTTTAAGGGGCACAAAATCTTGTTTCAGATTTCATGCCTCTTGCTGTTGTCCTAAAGCTCTTTCCATTTTAAGGATTAGGACTTTTAAGCCCATTTTAAGGACTTCAAGGGGTTTTCCATTTTAAGCCTTAAAAAATGGTCATCTTTAGAAACAGGACACATTTTCAGTGCTGTGGGATACTGGATCAACTTCTCTATCCAGTGTGGATATACTGAATATAAGAGACAAGACTTGATTTTGTACAGTGTCTTGTACCTCTTGAAAATATATATCACAGCATCATTTGTATGAGCATGGATATAGCAGAAAACAACCAGTGCTGCAGCAAATCTGGCAGTGGTTGTGACTCTCAATGGCTGCAGCATGAGCAGAGTTAAGTCATGGGGTGAAATACCTGCTGGGTTAGGTTGTTTTGTCCATTTGAGGTTACCTACTATTAAAAATATTTTCAAACCTCTCTGTGTGTACCTTATAATTCTGGTAGATGACAAACAAAGTGTAGAAAAACATGTTTTCCCCGTGCACAGTGACATTGTTCACGGAGTGCTGGCAGTGGTGAGAGCTTCCAGTCTGTAAACACAGTGGATGTATAGAGAGCCAATAAATAGCCTGACAAGGCATCCACTTGGTGAATTTCTTTGCTGCCTCTAAGTTAAAAATTAATAATTTTTATAGCGAGTGAAACTAGTTATGAAACCCTCACAAAAAAAGGTGTAAAAAGAGTTGGATAACGCAGTGGTTGTTTTACTTGTCAAAGAGCAAAGCCTAAAAATGTGAAACCCTTTGCAAACCAGGTGGGAGAAAGGAGACTTTAATGCTTGAATCTGCTCAAAACTACAGAAGAAGTAACAAAAATCTGAAGAGGTTTAAGTTCTCATGGCAGTGCTGGTGGTTTCATGATAGATTATTTTATTTTTTTTTTGTTTAATCTGCTTTTAGTGTTTTGTCTCTGTTCCGTGGTGTGATGTGGTACAAAGGAAGCCGTAGACGATCTCCCTGGGCCAACATTGGGCTGATTGTTCACTCCTTATCTAGCACACGGGGGAGGAGGGGAAGAGCTTGTGGTGAGATCAGAGATTCGAGGCATTTTTTCCTTTCCCTGAGTCTCTTACTTACTCACCAGCAAGATGCTGTTACTGGACCAGAACAGCAGCAGTGACCAACCCCACGGGGATAGCCCCTTGGAAGAAGAAATCCCTCGTAGCAGCAGAAGGTGGAGATGAATGATGATACTTAAAACGCCTTGAGTTCATGAGATTTCCTAGGTTAGAGAGGTGATCTTCCAGGTCCTTTGACCTCATCTTGTTCTGCATCCAAACCAACAGCCTGAGAATGCATTTTTGGTGCATTTAGTGTTGAAGTGATGCAACTGAAATCATATCCTTCGATGATACCAAAGATATCTGTGTTCACCAGCTGCCCAGATGGACGAAGTATGACTTCTCTTCTCTTCTTAGATGAAGCCTTAGGTGTGGGATGCTTTGAACTGAGCTAAATGTGAAACACTGGCCATTTGGGACACTCAGTGGCCTTTGTCTGGAGGGTGAGCTGTTCAGCTGGGAGCTGCAGCACAGCTGGGGGGGTTGGCCTGGGAAGTGAGGGCTAAGGAACAAGTTCCTTATTTGACACTGCAGCTACAGAAAGATATTTGTATTTTGCTGTGTTTACTTACTCTTTGTCATATGAGACTTGTAGCAATAAAGTATCAGCCAAAAGGACAAAAGCTGTGAGGAAAGATTTTTCCCAGCAATTGTTGGAGGAAATGCTTCAGTTTCAGAGAAAACACCATAAAACTTCCTATCCTTTCACTTAAACAAAGCAAACAAACGGAATTTGAGGTGAGTCTGGGAAGAAACACGATTCTGTGCCACCTTCTAGTTCCTTTGTTTTCGCTCTCCCCCTCGAATATGTGAACTACTTGGTTTTGATTTTATTTTCAAGGAAGGTTTCGTGGCCCCTGGGGCTTGGCCATTAATTTTAGGCCATCCTGTAAATGCTAACTACTTAAAAATAGTCACGGAGCCAACCTTGTTTCCTCTCAGGGTTTATCAGTTGGAAGCATCTTCTTTTTATCCCATGTGCAAGCAAAGACCTCTCTGGATTGATGATTTGATCTGTATAACGGAAAATCTAGGCAGGATATCCTTTCTCTGTTATTCCTTGGTGTGATGGCATCAGGTTGTGTCTTAAAGAGGGGGAAGGGAAAAGGAGGATCCTGTTAGCAGACAGAGTGGTTTCAAGGGACTCTTCAGCTGCAGGATTGCTGGGACCTCATGTTTGCTTTCCTTGTTGGGCCATTTGTGCTTCAAGCTGCTGTTGGAACATGTCAGTGGTGGCTTCTGCTGCTCATGTGCTGTGCAAATGTTTTGTGTTTGGAAGTTGTTGTTGGATACTGCGGGTGTGAGGGGCTTCTCTGTGGTTATTTTGAGCACTAGCAGACCTTAACAAAATCCTCCTTTGACAAGGTAGATCCAGTGTTATCCTGCAGAGATGTTGTGCCTGAGCTTTCCAGGCCAAGGGAAGAGTATTTCTAGTGTAATTCCGTGGTTAAAATGCCTCTAAAATGAAGCAGCACCTGATATGCAGTGGAGGTGCAGTGAGTGCTTGATGAAGAGTGTGTGGGTAGCAAACGTGCTCAGAGTTGTGCTGGAACATAATCCTGACCTTGCATTTCAGCATGGGTGTAACTGTCCCACTGTGATCCTCTGAGCCTGAGCCTTGTCTTGGTGTGTCCAGGGCAGAGGACCCCACCAGCCCCTCTGATGGTGGAGGAGCCTTTGTTTTATTCACCCTGTGTTCAGGATGAGGAGTCTGTGTTGAAATGGCACTGACTCTATCCCCACTCCATCCCCCCCAGCCCTTCCCTGCTCCAGAAAACTCCCTGTAGCTTTTACCCAGGAGGTGAGTCCCTGTCTGGGTTGGAGCACTCTGCCCTTAGCTCTGGGCCCTGTGTGTGCTGTAGTGGAACCACAGAGGAGGAACCTGAGGGCACTGGGGAGGGATGGCAGGGAAGGACTGTGGGTTTGCAGAGTAATGATGGGCAGGGACTTGGAGTGCAAGGCACAAAACATTGAAACTAGTAAAAAGAAATGCTGTCATTGCCTGTTTGGACTTCAGAGTCTTTAACCCTCAACAGTTGGTGTCAGGATGTTGGGACAACTTAAAACACATGATTTTTTTTTTACTGTTAATAAGGATATATATTTCTTGGGCTTTTATGCGAGGAGAAGATAAAGATCTTCTACACCACAAAGTGTATCTCAACTACTTAGAATTAGCTGAAGTCCTTTTTCTATTAGCAAACTGATCTGTGACTTTCCATCACCATGGTGTTTTTATAGCTTTAACTGCAGTGTTTAAATGGACACATTAGTATTTTATGGGGCATGTACCTATTGCTGAGCTAAAAGCTCAAAGAAATAAAAATACTCTTTTAAAAAAGGTATAATGCTGTAAGAAACTTCTTACTCTGTTGGGAAACTAAATTCCTTCTGTAATAGCCTAATGACTATGACTTAAACACAGAGTGTTACATAGGTGAGAATTTGTACCCCTGCCCTGTTCATAGTGAATTTCAAAGTTTTTAGCCTCCTTCAGCTCAGGAATTTGAACAAACATTCTCAGTCTATGTAAATAACATGTTTTAAGGAGCTGCTGAAAAACGAAAACCAGCGCAGTTTTTCAACTCTTCAGCCCACCCCTCCAGTATTAAATCATTCCAAATCTTACAATTGCTGTTATTTTCAGTCCATTGTGTCTGCTTCCTGTTGGTCAAAGGTTGTGAGGATAGGGTGGTGTAGAGCGAGGTGGGAAGTGGGCAGGAAAAAGAAAGCTTTGCTTATATTGGGGTAGACACAACTGCAGAAATGGCCAGGACATTGCTTAAGTTTTCTGAAGCCTTGCAGAGGTAAACTACCAGAAAAAAATGTGTTCTTGATGCTGTTTATTTTTCTGCTTTGTGCCTTCGGTAGATGGAGAATGAATTGCAGTGAGTAAACAGGGAGTTTAAGCTCCATTCTTTAAAGAATGTTACTTTGTGCTTGAGAAATGCTTTTTGTTCAAAAAGAGGTGCAGCTTTCCTTTTGATTTACAGACTCGGGAAGTTCTGTTTCTGCAGCATGAGCCTGAGCCTCTGCCTGTTTGGTCACTTGTAGCACTAAGTCAAGGAGAGAGAGGGCATGGAAAACAGGTTTTGTGCCATGAAGGGCGAGTAGAAGCTGTGTGATGGATTGCCTCGGACGCTGCTGGCGAGCGTAGGTGTTCATAGAGCCCTCCGAGAGATGGAGCTTCTCTTAGCGTTTGTGTTGTTGTTCCAGGGCTGTCTGTGGTCTCCTGGCCGTTAGAGTGGTGGGAGCCCCTGGGCTGGGCAGCAGGAGGGTGCAGTTTGCTGCTGGGAGCAGCCCAGGGCGTTGCAGGCTCCTCCAGCCCCGCGGCTGCAGCAGCTCTGCTCCCAGGATTGGGCTTCACGACACACCTGGGCTCAGAGCATTGCTCTGACTGGGGAGAAAAAGCAATACATGACTTGGTTGTGCTGATGAAGTCCTGCCAAGCTGTGCTCCTGGTAATCTATGGCACAAGGATTCTGCTACAGCCTAGAAAAGAGCAGAAAACCTTGCTGTATGGTGAGAACGACAGGAGTGATTTAGGAGCTAATCCAGGTCATCATATTGAAGCATCTTCATTTTCAAGTATGTAGCTGAATTTGGTACTGGTATGTGATGTAGCTGATTCCAAAATTTCTTAACCATTTTGTTCCTACCAGTGAGTTGCTTGAATCTCAAAGTGTTTTGCTTGCAGCGTTGGAGAAGCAGTGGCTTTGTTAGAGTAGGAACTCAGGCTAAGGAGCATAATGAAAGGGATTTATGTATCATAATGTCTTGCAAAGAATATTGACTTTGTGCTTGTTTGTTTTGAAGTGATTTTTTTCTCTGGTGCTCTTTAGGTCAGTTCTGCTCAGAACAAATCTCTGCTGGAGCCTAGTTGGGAAATATTTTCAGCTGTGTCAAGTTAGAATATAAATGTTGGACACAATGCTGACCTGTACTTTATCTTAGCTTTCACTTTTCTTAGCAACTCTTCCTCCCACTTGGTTCCTGCACATTTCAGATCTGATGACTTGTAATGGAAAAGTTAATAGTTTTAAAATGTAAACGCTGAGAATGGCATTCCTAATTCTTCCTCTTTTTTAGAGTGAGGAATTCCTTGCAATGCCTCACAGGGTTTAAAAGTGTTGGTTCTCCCTGTAAAACTTTGGCAGAACAATAGGTTTCCTTTAGCTTTCCCTTTGCTATGCCTCGAGTGAAATGGCTTGAGTGAGTGTCATCCTTGCATTGCTGCAGTCGTGGCTGATCCTTTTCCCAGAGAGGCTCCTGCTTTGCTCGGGTACCTGATTGGCAAAGGTGTCTGAGAGCGCACAGCCTTGTTCTCACCAGGAATGGATAAGGATGGAGTATCAGCAGGTCCTAAATTTAATTTATAGGGATTGTTTAAAACATAGCCTGAATTTCCATTAGATACTTTTCCATGCGTGGTAGTGGATGTGTAGGAGCTTCTTCTGTGTTGGAGCAAGACCAGAGGAGGCCACGAAGTTGCTAAGAGCACTGGAGCATCTCCCCTGTGGGGACAGGCTGAGGGAGTTGGGGCTGTTAGAGTCACAATATAAAGCAGCAGGTTAGTGCTACGTTGTCTGAGTTGTGTTTTGCCCCTTTTTTGGCACAGTGAGCAGTGTGACACCAGGAGACTCGTTCACGTGCTGAAACAGCAGTTAGGGAACAGAGCTCTGAGGGAATGTGTGTGGAGTATTGTTCTGCTGCATTTTCGGTGTTCTGCTTTTGTTTATTTAACAAGCTAAAGTTAGACCCGACGGCACAAGACTAGAAAACGGTGACAATAGTTTGAAAACAGGAAATTTTGGCCTTGTGTGGATTCGGAACAGATGATCAGGATGATGGCCAGGAGAGTGGAAACTTCCACTGAGCCTGTTTTTTCCTTATTTTGCTCGGGGAGAAAAGATGATGCTTCCTGGAAAAACAAGTCTTAAGTATTTAAAGAAAGTAATGATATATATCTAGTGTTTTATCACCTTGGTTTATTTTGCAGCTATGTTTACACCCTTGGTATTTAGCACTCTCAAAGCAGAATGTTTGGGCTATTGTCAAGTCTTGGAAATGCAGTTTTTCCTGAATAGAATTAAGACACCAAACATGTTTTGTTTTGGTTTTTTTCCTCCATTCAGTTTAGTTGTTTTGTCTTAGTTTCAGAAAATAAAGGGCATCATTTTTAGGGAAGAGCATGAGAGGATGGGAATTGCCAGTTGGTGCTATGACAGTGGTTTCAGAAGTAACTGGTAATTACATATCCCTCAGTTCCTGGTGCTCATGATGTGGCCTTTAAAAAGAAAACAAACCGCCACAAAAACAAACAAGCAAAAAAAGGTTTTAAAAAGTCTTCCAGAAAATCCAGTTTACAAAAAAAACAGAAACAAAAAAACCCACTCCTTAATTTATTTCCAGGTAGAAATCTACAGATGTTGATTTTTCAGGGGAACAGTCAGAGTTGTGCAATCTCACCACGCTGGAGTTATTTCCTCCAGCAGAAAGAGCAGCAAGTGGAAAAAGTCAAGTTCTGTGCCTGAAGTGCTGTCACCTAACGTGACCTCTCCCTTCCCAGCAGCTCTGCCCAGTCCGTGCCCTGTGGGATGGAGCTCCTCGCCAGTGGCTCTCACTGCTCTGTGCCTGCCACAAACAGGATCTGGAAAGAGGCAGAGTGTGAAGGGACAGTTATTTTTGTTCCGTTTGAGCTTCTCATGGGAGGCAGAGCACAGGTCTAACGCACGAGGCAGTGAAGCTGTGCCAGAGGTGTGTTTGTCTCCTGGACATGTGGAGCAAAAGGAGAGGAAATATTCAACTTCTGTTTGGGATCCTTCTTCAGATTGTTTGTCCAACATGGACCAACTTGGCTATTGTTTAACCTTTGCACTGAGCAATAGAGAGAGATGAAATCGATGGGAGCAGAAAGCATGAGGAAAATCAAGCCTTGATCCCAGCAGACAAGTGAAAAACCTCAGCAGTAAGCTTCAGGACTTAAATGTCCAGGAGAGCATTATGAACTCACCTCAGACTGTCTTTTGCTGCTCCTATTTCTCTCTGGTTCGTGCTCTATATATCTTCTGTTTACTTTGTAAGTTCGTTGGGTGCAAGGAAGTATATTGTTCTGCACTGATAAAACACCAGGTGTTTTTTTGGATCCTTCTTTGTGCCCCTGGGCAGGTCACTTCTTTCTTCCAGGTCTCAGTTGACATCTCTGAGAAAGGAGGATACCAAATCCTGCCCTTTTAAAGGGCTCTGTGGTGTACAGAGATGCAAACCTAAGCACAAATGTCTGCTCACTTGAGAGATGAGAAGGAAGGCTGAGATTTGTCATTTTATTCTTGGGTCTGCTGGTCATACATGGGGAAAGATTTATGGGCAGTATCAGTGGAGGAGCATGTAAGTGATACCTTCTCCAGCTCAGCCAGGGCTCAACAGTTTTGAAGGATTTTATGGGCTGTCCCCAGAAGTCAATATACTCCCCAGAAGAAAATAAGAAGGTGCTGAATGTGCTAGAAGAGGAAAATCAGCTTTAAGCGACCTCAGAATGATGAGTAATAAGACTTAGCAAACTACAGAAGGACAATTGAGCAGTTTGTCAGTGAGCAGAGTTATTGGGCCAAGGGAGAGCAGAATCTGTGAAAAACAGACCAGAGAAAGTTGTCTTGGATTTAATACTTGTAAGCTTTTATTTAAACATGTCATGTAATTATTTTGACCTCTTGAGCAACAGCTTGATGGGATCCAAAGGGAAACTTAAATCCTTCTGAAAATATAGATGTAAATTATCTGCTCCTTCCTGCCCTTTTCTCTTTCCTTTGCCTCTCCAGGCACACATACATGTTCCCTACACCTCTGAACTGCAGCTCAGTGAGGTACATCTCGAGCATGTATGAATGGAGGGGAGGGGGAAAGGATCCGTAAATGTAGATTAGGGGAGGTATAGCTACAACCTCTTCAACAGCAGCACATTTTGTAAGGTGAATGTCTTGCAAATCCTGTGTCCTGCAGCAGGTTTAGCTGCAGTACTTAAACAAAACCCAACACTTAACACTGCTAGGTGATGCTTTCTGCCAACTTCTTAGCTGATTCATTCACATTCAAATCATCAGTTTGCATATCTCGTAGTGAAAAAAAAAACCCACCCTAACCATAGGGATTTCTTGTTATTGCTTTGTAGCCTACACAAACTGCTGTGTGGAAAACACACAATTCCAGGGTTCCTGTGCTGTTTGATGCTTGGTGGGTGAGCAGCTTGTCACATTTCAGCCTGCCTCGAAAACAAGCTTGTTTCTGTAGCTCTGCTGGTCTCATGACACGATAGTCTCATGATGTAGCAGGACAATGTTTGGCAGGCACAGTAGTGTCCTGTGCTAGCCCAGCTGATAGCTCTGTGCCTCAAAAACAGGCTGAGGCACATGGGGCCTTCAGACCCTGAAACAAAAGCAGCAAACCCTGTTAGAAACCTGCACTTTGTCAGGATGTACAAAGCTTTTGGTGAACTTGAGTCCCATGATAGTGACCTGGCTACACTTCCAAAAGGAGCTGGTTTACTTCTGAGTTAGGTGTTTGCTCTGCAATTAGTGTTTAGTTAAGTAAGTATTGGTAGGTTTATAGCAGCTCAGAAAGCAATCAAATCCTGGGCTGCATCCACAGCAGTGTGGGCAGTAGGTCAAGGGAAGTGATTCTGCCCCTCTGTTCTGCTCTGGTGAGACCCACATGGAATACTGCACACAGTTCTGGTGTACTCAACATAAGAGGGACATGGAACTGTTGGAGCAAGTCCAGAGGAGGCCACCAAGTTGCTAAGAGCACTGGAGCATCTCCCCTATGAAGACAGGGTGAGGGAGTTGGGGCTGTTGAGCCTGGAGAAGAGAAGGTTGTGTGGAGACCTCAGAGCACCTTCCAGGAGCTGAAGGGGCTCCAGGGAAGCTGCAGAGGGATCTGTGTTAGGAGCTGCAGGGAC
>NW_008666337.1:31960-43042 GCF_000695815.1 Acanthisitta chloris | reverse complement strand
GGTGAGACCCTGTCCCAGGTTGCCCAGGGAGGCTGTGGCTGCCCCAACCCTGGCAGTGTTCACAGCCAGGTTGGCTGAGCCTTGAGCAACCTGCTCTGGTGGGAGGTGTCCCTGCCCAGGGCAGGGTTTGGGACTAGATGATCTGTACGGTCCATTCCAACCCCTTAACATACTATGAAACTATATAAAAAGGCTAAAACTTGCATAAATAGGTATTTGCACTAGTGCAGCCTCTACTTTAGTGAGTTCCCTTGGGAAAGCTGCCACTGAGCGAGCTCTTCCTTGCACCTCTGCACACTGTGCTGTCCTTCAGCGAGACACTGCACAGCACACAGCGCTGAGACGTTAAAAATAGATCAAGCCTTAAGAATCCCAGATATTTTCAAATAACAAAGAGTGATTTATGTGAGCTCATTTTGCACTTTGACAAAATATAGAGACGCTTTTGTGCCCTGATTAGCAAGGGTGCTGATGTCAGGGAGCTTGTCTAGCTTTAAGCTTTATTCTGCTGCTAAATTGTGCTTTGTCCTGTTATCCAGAGAACCTTTGTATCTGCCTGATTAGTGTGTAGTTTATGGAATTGCTTTTGTTTTTGAATATAATCTGTTCCAGTTTCAGTGAGCATGACTCATTATAGGACTGAAATAAATGTTCACATATACACTCTGTGAAAACTCATCCCAAATAGTGGCAGGTGCTAGTGTGCTAAATTCAGTGTTTTAAGTATTTTGTCGTTACTGTTTTGTAGCCTGAAGGGCTGAAAGGAGTTTCTCTTTAACTGGTTGGTATTCTGGGGTTTAGAGTCCTATTTCCTAATAGTCCTAATGCTCAGCAGAGATTGTCAGGGTTGCTGGAAGTCGATTCCAGAGGAGTCCTGCCTGGCTGATGCAGCTGATGAGGTTGTTCCATGCTGTCTTCTTGTTGCAAAAATTGTGAGACAAAGCACATTTGCTTCTCAATTGCTCTTGTCCTTCTCCTATCTCCAATCTCTTTCCTCCTGACTTCAGCTTAGAAAATTTCATCTGATGGCTGAAGGCTGAGGTCAGAGATAAAACAGCTTTCTGAAGCAACAGAGTTCTGCAGTTGGGTTGGAACAGTTATCTGTGATCAACCTTGCCTGGAGGGAGAGCCTCTGCTACCCAAGTTTCCTGTTATCCCAGCATCTAAGCTGTCACTTGATTTGGAAACAGGAAACAAAACAAATTTTGCTCGTGTTTTTGGGTGGCTGTTAAGCAGAGCTTAGCCAGCTGTGCTGCTAGAACAGACTCACATTTGGAGCCTAAACTGAAGAGGTTTCATCTGTTAGGTCTCTTGTGTTCTAATGTTCTTCCCAGTTGAACTTACTGCTGCCATGAGAAGAGCTGCCTGAGACTGACCTGATTCTCACAGTTCAGCCTTTAAAGGCAGTTCTGTGATCAGAACTACAATAAATATACTTGTTTTGTGAAGCACAGACATTATCTTAAAATCAAATCACTTGTAGAGGGTTGGTAGTTGGAGAATGGATCACAAGCCTTAATTAGCTGTCTGGCATTTCCCCCTTTCTCCTGTGTTCTGTATTATCTTTTCATACTAGCTTTCTTAGCTCGATACCCCAAAAAGGCATGGCAAGTCCACAAAGAAGGTTTTGTGAGCCTCCAGAGCGAGGCTGGTTCAGCGCTGGGCGATGGCAGTGCAGTTCTTGCTCTTTGTCCTTTATGTGGTTCTTCACTGCTCTGTTCGAAGGTAACAGCTGTGTGAAAATGAGATGGAAGCCTCACAAAAACGGCTCTGAATCTTTTCCTAATACATAGTAAGAAACTCTTGTTCTCAAAGCTGCGTCCCAGTGTGTAAAGGACATCACACATCTTGACCTGTTCTAGGGCCATTCTTGCTGATTTCAGTCCTCTCCTTGCTTAGCATGCAGCCAGGGCTGGCCAAAAGGAAAATGCTCTCGCCTGGTACATGTTGGGTTTTTTGATCTTCCAATGGACTTGCTGAGAACCTTCTCTGAAGAGCCTAAGGAAGGTGTAAGTGGATGCCCTGGGGCACAGGGTGAGTCTGCAGTGTAACCTGCAGTGCCTTAGCTACTGCACTGATTTCCCTCAGTCTCCAACTTTGCTGAAAAGTATAAGGCCAAGTGGGTGAAACAGCAATGACTCCCCACAGTGTCTGGGCTCTGCTTTCAGGATTCTGACTATGAGAGCAGTGCAGCTCTTCTCATGAGAAGCTCCCCATGAGCTGCAGTGTGAGCTCAGCCCAGAGACCAACCCAGACCTGGGCTGCATCCACAGCAGTGTGGGCAGCAGGTCCAGGGAGGTGATTCTGCCCCTCTGCTCTGCTCTGGTGAGACCCACCTGGAATACTGCACACAGTTCTGGTGCCTCAACATGAAGAGGACATGGAACTGTTGGAGCAAGTCCAGAGGAGGTCACCAAGTTGCTAAGAGCACTGGAGCATCTCCCCTATGAGGACAGGGTGAGGGAGTTGGGGCTGTTGAGGCTGGAGAAGAGAAGGTTGTGTGGAGACCTCAGAGCACCTTCCAGGAGCTGAAGGGGCTCCAGGGAAGCTGCAGAGGGATCTCTGTGTTGGATGAGCCTTGAGCAACCTTCTCTGGTGAGGAGATGTCTCTGCTCAGGGCAGGGTGTTGGGACTGAATGGTCTGTAAGGTCCATTCTAACCCTTAAATTCTGTGATTCTGTGATTCTGTGGGCAGTGGCAGTGTGTCTGGTTTCCTTTGCTGTGCCCATTGTCTTGCCATCTGGGCATATAAAGGCACTTAGTGTGTTGTATTGCTGCTAGAGCTGAGGAACAAAAATGCATCAAGTGGGGCAGTAAAGATGCTGTTGGAAAGACCAGGAGAGCTGTATGCAAACCTTGGTTCCTTGTTCTGATTAACACCTTTAATGGGAATTACAGCAGGTGATGGAGATCCATGGGAATGGAAGGTAGCTGGGGGTTAGAGGCATTTTGGTTGTGCTTTTCTCTTAGAGCAGCTTCTGTCCCTCTGCAGCATCAGGAGGGCTGGTATAATGAGCACAGTGTCAGACTGTCTGATGTATTTCTTCTGTGGATGTACCTGCCACAAAGGCTGATGTTCTGTGGTAAAATGATAACATTTGGTCATTCTCTCCATCCCTGTTTCTCTAATGGCTTCAAACCCAATCTTTCTCTTCCTCTGAGAGGCATTGCTGTAGGAATGTTGTGAGGGTGTGAGTGCAGAGTTCCCCCAGCACTGAGGAGAGTGTGTGATGTGAGCCTCGTCTGTTCTTTAAGTGCAGGTCACTAGTGTTGAGTGTCAGCGAGAAATTCAGTTAAAATGCAACAGATATTGGAAGCAAAACACTATGGAGCCCTTAGAGATGTGTTTTGTCTTCCCCATGCCTTTGAGAGCTTTCTGCAGAAGCTTTCTGTGTGCCTTTCCCTCCCCCCCCCTTGTTTTTTGTTAGTGGATTCATAGGTTTCTCCTTTTGTGAACAGTGATTTCATTTATATATCCACTTGTTGTGAACAAAGCCAAGAAATAACCTTTAAAATACCAATTCCCTCATCCTCATGTCCAGTGCTGTAACAGTACCTCAACAGATTGTTCAGTGTAGGTATCTGATGTGTAATCATAACTGAACTAATTATTAGTGCCTGGCTCAACCCAGGCTGAAACCCTAAACAAAAGGTAACAGTCTTAAAGGCTGATTTCTGCCTGCTAATTTTTCTTCCTGTTTTCTCTCTCTGATTTCAGGCATGGAAGAGAAGGTGGTTTGTGCTTCGGAGCGGCCGTTTAACAGGAGACCCAGATGTACTGGAATACTACAAAAATGACCATGCCAAGAAGCCTATCCGTATTATTGACTTAAATCTCTGTCAACAAGTGGATGCTGGATTAACCTTTAACAAGAAAGAGTTTGAAAACAGCTATATTTTTGATATCAACACTATAGACAGAGTTTTCTACTTGGTAGCAGACAGCGAGGAGGAGATGAATAAGTGGGTTCGGTGTATCTGTGATATCTGTGGGTTCAACCCTACTGATGAGGGTAAGTTCTGTTGCTTTTTCTGAGAAAGTGCAGTGCCTACATGCACAGAGTGCTGCAAAGATCAGATGACTATCTTTAGCTGGCATATGTTTTCAAGCTTGTGTGCATTGGCTGTGAAACTTCTTGGTTCCTCTGAACACAAGTAAGCAGCACAGAGGTAGATGCTAAGAATGTTATATAAGGTATTAAGAATTTGTTGCCAATTAAGTGTGCTGCAGAATTTGGATGATGCTCTCCTGCTTTGTGTGATGCTAGGTCTTGAGACCTCCCCTGTGAGGACAGGCTGAGGATGTTGGGGCTGTTGAGGCTGGAGAAGAGAAGGTTGTGTGGAGACCTCAGAGCACCTTGCAGGAGCTGAAGGGGCTCCAGGGAAGCTGCAGAGGGATCTGTGTTAGGAACTGCAGGGACAGGACAAGGGGCAATGGGCACAAATTGAAAGAGGGAAATTGAGGTTAGATCTTAGGCAGAAGTTTCCCCTGTGAGGGTGGTGAGACACTGTCCCAGGTTGCCCAGGGAGGCTGTGGCTGCCCCAAGCCTGGCAGTGTTCACAGCCAGGTTGGCTGAGCCTTGAGCAACCTGCTCTGGTGGGAGGTGTCCCTGCCCAGGGCAGGGGTTGGGGCTGGGTCATCTCTAAGCTCCATCCCAACCCTTAAAATCCTATGATTCTGTGATAGGAAAAACCTTTGGGTAAAATGATGCACCAGAGCAGATCATCATAGCCATCCAAGGAATCCCATTTGGTAGTTCACAGCCAGGTTGGCTGAGCCTTGAGCAACCTGCTCTGGTGGGAGGTGTCCCTGCCCAGGGCAGGGGTTGGGGCTGGGTCATCTCTAAGCTCCATCCCAACCCTTAAAATCCTATGATTCTGTGATAGGAAAAACCTTTGGGTAAAATGATGCACCAGAGCAGATCATCATAGCCATCCAAGGAATCCCATTTGGTATAAAAAAATATGGCAAGCAGGAAAGGAACGAGCGCAAAAAATGTCAGGTTTCTAATATTACCATTTCTTCATCTGCTTTTGCAACTTGGGAAGAAAAATCCACCCCCCACCAGCTGAAACAAACAGAAAATAACTCGTAGTTCTGCGCTATCCAACTCTAATCCTATGGAAATAGACATTGTGCGAAGGCAGTTTGTAGGGAACAGGATGGTGTGTTTAACTCCTTGCAGATAGATACCTTGTGGCTATTGCTTGTCCCAAATCCATTCAGATTTATTTCCTGGTTATTCCTGCATTCCTTGCAGAGATTAGTGGTCTGCATGACTTGCTGTAGCTCTGTGCACAGTCCCAAGGAAAGATTAAATAGGAGTGGTAAGAGGGTTATAAATCAGGGCATGCCTGGCTGAAGGGGCTGGAGGTAAATCCATGTGTTCTGTAGGATTGTGGGTGGAGGGAGGCAAAGGAAAAAATGGCTTGGGTCACTTCTGCTCCAGCCAGATCTTCAAAAGGGACTGGAAAATGATACTGTGCTCTGAAGAGGGGCCTGGGTACAAACTGAGAGAGGAAATTTAGGTTAGATGTTAGGCAGAAGTTTTCCCTGTGAGGGTGGTGAGACACTGAATGTTACACCTAGGTAAAGAACTTCATTTTCCCTGGTTCCTGTTGGACCTGGGAGGAGGGGATTGCAGGGGAGTGGGGTGAAAGCTGTTCTGCAGGTTGCTGGTCCTTGTGCTGAGGTGCTGAGAGGCAGCACATGGAGCACTGAGAGCCTCTCTGGAGCACAGAGAGGTCTCTGGTCCAGGCACTGAGCTGCAGCCCCAGCTGGGAAAGCTCACCACGTGGTCAGAGCAGCATGTTCTGTGGGGGAGCTCTGGGCCTTTTTAGTGAGGAAAAAACCCCAAGTGTTCCAATGCGGTTGGCTGCGCTGTTTCTTCCTCACGAGCTCCTACACAAGTTAGGCTCTAACAGGAGTCCTTGATTATTTCCCTGTGTCACCCACCTGTGAACCATCTGAGGATGGAGTGAACAGGCTACAGATGTTTCTTCTTTCCTCCTCCTGAACAAATAGTCTTCAAAAGGAAATTGCAGGTGGAAAAGGGGAATAAATTCTGAGTGGAAGTGCTTTTGGTGACTTCAAATTTGAAATGGGCAACCAAAATTACATATGAACTCGTGTAATGTGACTGTACATAAATGAAGTCACATATGAACTAAGCTACATATGAAGCTTGAAGTTGCAATAGGACATCCTTGTGGTTTCCAGAGAAGATGAGGGTGTCAGTCAGCCCTCGTGGAGTCAGGACAGCCCAACAGGGACACAGCAAGATGCTGTGTGACACTGATGGTATTAAACAGACCATGCACACATCCAACCCAGGTTGGATGAGCCTTGAGCAACCTGCTCTGGTGGGAGGTATCCCTGCCCAGGGCAGGGGTTGGGGCTGGATCATCTCTAAGGTCTATTCCAACCCTTAAAATTCTATGATTATGTGATTTTCCAGGAAGATGAGCAGGACACGTTTAGGTTAGATATTAGGAAGAGATTTTTACAGGGAGAGTGATCAGGCATTGGAATGTGCTGCCCAGGGAGGTGGTGGATTCACCATCCCTGGAGGTTTTCAAGATGAGACTGGATGTGGCACTAGTGACCACGGTAGGGTTGGACTTGATGATCTTGGAGGTCTTTTCCAACCTGGTTGATTCTATGATTCTAATACAGGTAACTTTCCAGGGAGAGCAGGGCGTCATCTTGACCTTCAGAAAGAGAGGGATACTGTGTGCTCATATTAAACTAAGAAAACAAACTCATGACATGTGCAGGAACTTTTTATTAAAGTACTTAAAATAGTTTTCTCTGGGTGTAGCAGAATGGTTCAGAATTGAGCTTTACTGATTACAAGCTGAGCACTTGAGCCAAAAACCAAACCCAGGCTGGTGTGTCTGGGCACCTTCTGGTCTGGATCTGACTCACATCTGTGGAGTGTGTGAACAGAGTGAGTGCCTGTGTGTCTGTGCCTGTCAGTGCACACGTCTGTGTTTCTGTGTGTGCACACACACAGACCTGTGGCCCTTTGGTTCAGGGTCTCTCACTCAAAACCATGGAGAGGCTGACACTGGAGGAGACTCCAGCAGTGGGTTTCAGGATATAGCACTTTGCAGAGATAAGGACTTAACAGAACTAATTTAAAGCAAACAAACAAAAGAGAACCAACTCCCCAAACAAACAAACAAACCCTCAAAAGTTATGAAGTTACTTCTGTTTTGCTGTGTCTCCTACTGTTGTGTCTGTAAATTTCTGCTCAAAGTTATTACCTTGATATTTAATTGACCACTGGTTTGGTGAATCACATCTGCATCATAGTAAATGATCATAGAATCACAGAATTTAGGGGTTGGAATGGACCTTAAGAGCTCACCCAGCCCCAACCCCTGCCCTGGGCAGGGACACCTCCCACCAGAGCAGGTTGCTCAAGGCTCAGCCAACCTGGCTGTGAATACTGCCAGGGCTGGGGCAGCCACAGCCTCCCTGGGAAGATAAAGCTCTTGCCCTGTTTTGAGAAAGCTGCTTGTTCTAGCTGTGCTGAATGCAGGAATTATAAAAACAAAATAGGATTCTTGTTAGACTCATTTGCTTGTGAAATATTCTGGCTGTTTTTCCAGCTCCCAGTTATTTCAAAGCAGTCTGAGTGTCTGAGTTCTGGGAACAAACCAATCGACTTCCAACACACTTTGGTGTGCAGATGACCCTTCCCTGAAAATCTCCTAGCCCAAAGTGGAGCAAGTTGATGGTTGTACTCTTTGAAATCATAATGGGGTGTTGGGAGAGAAACTTTCCTCCATATCAGCTTCTGAAGTGTGTGGCTAAGAAGAACATTTGAGAGGGCACAGATAGGCAAACAGCATTCATTTGCTCAGTGATGAAAGCTTTGACATTGCTGTTTTCTTCCTAGTCAAATCTGAAATAGCATCAACGTAGAAAGCGAATCAGTGGCCCAGCAGTGGAGTGCTGGCACTAATTCAGTTGCTCTTTAAATCAGGCATTAGCCCACACTATTTAACACATGCAAAGTGTCTGAGTTTCAGATCAGAAAGTTGGTATTTTAATGCTTAGTGTTCTATCCACTGAAAACCAGTTTAAAATCTCACCCGAACCACACACAAACCCACAACAGATCTGTGGGAGGATCAGGGATTACAACGAAAGTGCTGGCACTAATTCAGTTGCTCTTTAAATCAGGCATTAGCCCACACTATTTAACACATGCAAAGTGTCTGAGTTTCAGATCAGAAAGTTGGTATTTTAATGCTTAGTGTTCTATCCACTGAAAACCAGTTTAAAATCTCACCCGAACCACACACAAACCCACAACAGATCTGTGGGAGGATCAGGGATTACAACGAAACTGCAGAGAGATCTGTGTTAGGAGCTGCAGGGACAAGAGGCAATGGGGTGGGGACAAATTGAAGGAGGGAAATGTAGGTTAGATGTTAGGCAGAAGTTTTCCCTGTGAGGGTGGTGAGACACTGTCCCAGGTTGCCCAGGGAGGCAGTGTTCACAGCCAGGTTGGATGAGCCTTGAGCAACCTGGTTGATCTCTAAGGTCCATTGCAACCCCTCAGATTCTGTGATTCTATGATTTTATCAAGTGGTATCTGTGTCAAATGAAGCAGCTCATTAGAAGGAAAGGGTCCCTAACAATACATTAACATTAATGAACTCCAAATCCTTGCTCAGAAAACAGATCTTAAACCTTCTGGACGATTGGACACCTTGAATATGCAGCGACAATCGAAGGCAAAGGTTAGGGTAAGAACAGAATGAATTATTGTTATGTCTTTAAATCAGTAAGTGTAACCCAGACCTTTTTTAGTGCTTTTTATGCAGCAGTTAGTTTCCCTTCTCAGGAAAAAAAAATGAGTAGAGCTAGGAAAGGTGAAGGGAAACCAAGTCTGCAAACCAGGAGAAATGAAGCAGCACCAACTCAGTAACACTAGGACAAAGCTCTGTAAAGTTCAGAATGGAGATTATGCATCTGAAAATGAGAGCTGAAGGGTATCTATGAAACGGTCAGGTTTAAAATAAAGCCTTTTTTCATGCCACATGTAGTAAGGCTGGACTCACTGCCACAGGATGGTAGTAGAGCTCAAGAACATGAAGGTGGCTCAGGAGAAGTAGGAGAAACCCAGAGAAGTGTGCCAGGCTGGTCAGCAGGTGGGTGCAGTCCCTCAGGCTTACCACAGACCAGAGATGGCATCATGGGCTCCACAGAGCTCAGTCCTGAGCCACACTTAGCCTGATGTCCTGCACCACCTTCCCTCCTGCCACCACCGAGAGGTTACAGCCAGCCTGCGACTTCTCTCACACACTGCTTCCTTGCTCCCCCAGGAGAGCAGCTCTTCTTTCTCCAGACTTGATGGATACACTGCTCCTCTTTCCAAAGCCCTGATTTTATTTTTCCCTGAAAAGTGTCCCTTGAGTCTTGCTGTTCTCCCTGGAAATGCCGGTGCTTGGTCTGTTTAACAGCATCAGTGTCACACAGCATCTTGCTGTGTCCCTGTTGGGCTATCCTGACTCCATGAGGGCTGACTGACACCCCATCTTCCCTGGAAGCCTCAGGGATGTCCTGTTGATTTCTTTATCCCCCCTTGTGTGAACTTGTCACCAAGCAGATCTCATGATGTGCAGGTTGTGTGTAGTGAAGGGCCAAGCACCAGGGCTGGAGGCTGTGGTACACTCTGGAGGATCTTGGCTGTTAGTGTGGTCAAAAATGCTACTGCCTTTGGCAGGAAACCTTTCTTCTCCACTCGTCCTCCTGCAGAGATTTACTTGCATTCCTCAGTTCTGGAGGAGACGGGACAGAGAGCTTCTTGTCCTTTCTCCTCCTGCCTCTTTTCCAGGGGCAAGAAGCACTGGTAGGTCCATCCAGGCACCTCTCTGTTCCTGCTGTTGTGCCCCAGCAACATCAGTAGGTGCCTCAAATCAGCTCCTTCAAGTTCTTTACTTTCCTGAATAATAGAAAACTGGTTTTATATTTCAGCCTGTAGAGAAGAAACTACTTTTTTTCAGTAGATTTTCTATCTAAA
The DNA here is from genome assembly GCF_000695815.1 of Acanthisitta chloris. Taxonomy (NCBI): domain Eukaryota; kingdom Metazoa; phylum Chordata; class Aves; order Passeriformes; family Acanthisittidae; genus Acanthisitta; species Acanthisitta chloris. Next base: position 33,002 of record NW_008666337.1, on the reverse strand, counting down.
TGCTATTGGATTTGGAAGGAAAAATGAAGTATACATAAATATACTATATATGTACATAAATCTCAAGTTTACATAAACAGGAGGTGGATAAGAGTTAAAAAGAAAAGGCTATTTAAGTAAACATTAGCTATTTTAGGTAAGAGATTAAGTGAACAACTAATGCAATAGATTTCTAAGCCATAGAACATGGACAGAAATTTTCAGGGATATGTGTTTCCAGAAAGGTAATGTAGAGACTTCTGTGCATTACAAACATCTGTGTTCTGTTATTGATCTGACCTGGGTGCATCAGTTTATTCCTGTGTGTGATCCCTGGATCCAGTCTGGGTTTGCCTCTCTTTGCTAAACTGGTTTGATGAATAGGTCAGGCACAACCTTGTATAAAACCTTCTTTTAGGTTATCCTACCTTTTCAGGTAGGTTCAGTTGAGGAATTTTCATACACTTAGACTTCTTCCACCCACATGGGTGTGGTGGGATTTAATTCCTGAGCCTCTCTAAGTGCCATGGGAGTTCAAAGCAAAGTGCTGCTATTTCTAGTTGCACATCTCCATCCGTGCACCCAGTGCCCACAGAACTGGCAGCAGGAGGGATGAGCTCTAGGCTGCTCATCTGGTTCTTCCCAGGACACTGCTGGGTAGCAGGAGCTGAATGAGGTCCCTTTGTGGTGCATAGCTGGTCCGTGAGCCTGACAGGAACAGGAGCACTCTGCCTGGGATAACAATATGTTCATTTTAACAGTGCTAATAATCAGTGTCTGTTATTGGAACGTGCAGATCGGATTGTACAGTGAGTTGCAAGCACAAGGGAGTCTTGATAATGGAGGAATGATTTGCTTAGTTATGTTGTTCTTAGCCAATGTATCACTAAAACAATGAAGGAGTTAAGTGATTGTTTAATGTGATTTCTCAGAGCACCTTGCAGGAGCTGAAGGGGCTCCAGGGAAGCTGCAGAGGGATCTGTGTTAGGAGCTGCAGGGACAGGACAAGGGGCAATGGGCACAAATTGAAAGAGGGAAATTGAGGTTAGATCTCAGGCAGAAG
>NW_008666337.1:25785-31903 GCF_000695815.1 Acanthisitta chloris | reverse complement strand
TGTTCACAGCCAGGTTGGCTGAGCCTGCCCAGGGCAGGGGGTTAGGGCTGGATCATCTCTAAGCTCCATTCCAACCCCTAAAATCCTGTGAATCTTATGTTTGACAGTGTCAATATTTTCTAGTCTCCCAGATAATTAATTAGTCAGTTACTTTAGAATATACATAGATAGGAAGTGGATAAGAATTACAAAGATAAGGTAATTTAAAAAAAACAACAATACCACACCTCTTCACACACACAGAGGAAAAGAAACCCAAACCAAGCCAAAACAAAACAAGAACAAACCAGAAACCACAATCTCAACCACAATTGCTTCTTTTGTTGCACTGCAATGAAAATTGGGTTGTGTAGTTAGGGGCTTGGTGGGACATGGTACCTGTTGTACCTCTGCATTATGTCCCTAGCTGTGAGGAACAATGTTTTCCCTGTTGCTTTTCAGGTATTGAGAGTGGCCAGTTCTTGCCTGGTGACTCACCTCAAGTGTTGGAGTGACCTTGGTCAAAAGGGATGAGTACCTGCCAGTGCTGACTCAGGTTGCCATATTAAAGTACTAACTTCTGGGCCTTTGTCTGCTCCTGACTGAAACAACACATTTGTGTTTTTAGCTGTGGTACTGCAGCTATCAGCACCTCCGTTCATTCTGTGACAGAAAGCAGGTTAAATAGGTCATTAAACAAAGCATAACCTCAGTTTCCAAGGCATACTTCAGACACTGATTGCAGTTTGAAGATAGAAAGATTTATCTGTGAATTTAAATGCTCTGAAACATGTGTCAATATCCAGAGGTTCTGGTGTCCCTGGATTTCACAGAGGAGGTTTTTCTCCTCCTCTGTTCATAGTTGTCTTTTGGTAGTATTGAAAGACCTTTCCTTCACTGCATAAAGAAGGCTTTGCTTCTGTTTTTGCAGACGCTGTGAAGCCACCAGTCAGTTCTTTACAACCATCTGCTGAGCTCCCCTTGCCCATCAACACTTCACCTCCTTCCTCTCAAGCAGAATCCTCCCTCCCATCTCCTTATCGCCTCATTAACATCCCCCCACTGGAGTCTTCCTCTGGTCAAGAAGATCCTCAAGACTACTTACTGCTAATAAACTGTCAAAGTAAAAAACCTGAACCTATGAGGTAAGTGGCTTTCGTTTCTTCATAACACTTATTTGTATTACAGGCCAAGAAAGTTGTGCTAGAAGCACCTTTTGATTGCTGAGGCATCGAGCATTTGGACGTGCATAATCCACCTGAGGAAGCTGCTTGTGACTTCTTTCTGTGCTTGAACTTTATGCAGCAATGGTCAGTTGTTTGATCAGTGGTAGACCCACATTGCCTTGGCCAAAAGTGTGGACAGCAGTTGTCCACAGGAGGTATCAGAATAACACAGTGATGCGAGCGTTTCATCGGAGCTTGGAGTGGAGTGTGGCAGAGAGGAACTTTTTTCTTTAGCCACAATCTGCTGTGTTTATTTCAGTTTAGGACTAGAAGAAACTGGGGGAATTTAGCCTTTCTCTCTTTGTCTTTGGTGCCCCAGTTTTGCCAGTTCAAGCTTTCATGGAAGGGATTTATCACCTGCCAGGTTACCATGTCACTGAGGTTCACTATTCCTAGCATGGGTCAGACTTGCCAGCAAGAGTTAAAACCAGTTGTTTTATGATAGCTAAGAGTGCAGGAGGCTGAAACCACTCAATTTCCATATCCTGAATGTTAACTTTTCCCAAGGAACAGGTCTTTAAAAGCAAGCTCAAATAGGATTTATTCTGTACTGAATCAAAGAGTACCTACACAGTTGATTCTCCAGAGAAGTGTTCAGTAGGAAATGGAAGAGGAGAACTTAGAACTTCGACTGAATTAACGGTCTCTTTGTTTCTCCCAACTGCCACTTCTAACTGAAATAAATGCACAGCACCTCCTGCATAGGAGGACATGATATTCATGGGAGCTGTCTGGGAAATATCACTCTGTTTTGCCAGAATGGCTTGTGATGGCCCTTCCTGGACTAGGCTGTGCAGGGACAGAGTGGAATCTCTGTCCTCTTTATAAAGGTTATTTTAAATGAATCCAAAAGATCAACAAATGAACTGCTTGGCTGGACAAGCTCCTGAGGAGCCTCACCTGGTTTTGAAGGGCTTTGCTCAGAACTATGTGAAGAGCTGGAGCAGGTCATCTCCAGAGGTCCCTTCCAGCCCTGAGTGTTCTGTGGGAGCACTGATAAATCTCCCTGGCAAGCTGCTTTTCTGCAGTGATTTTAAACCAAAGCTGCTGGGATATTTCCAGGAAAATAAACAAAGCACCATGTTATTTTTGTGACTGCAGAGGAGTACTTGGAAGGCTGAGGAAAGCTCCTTTGGATGTGTTTTCATGTGTGTTTCACATGCTTCCTTAGGGTCAGTACCTTCTTCATCAGCACCTTGATGCTCTGCCAGTTTTACCTGGGCCATGTGCTCTGCACTCCCTTGGCGTTTTCATCTTGCTCTGTTATGCCTGAGGAGTTTCCTGCTCCATTTACTGATGATTACATGGTAGAAAAGTATCCACCTTTTACAATCTTCCTTACAAAACAGAGGAGTGAGCCCACAGTTCCCCCAGAGTATGGAATGTGCAGGTCACAGGCAGTGTGGTGTGCCCCAAAACCTCCTGCAGGGGAAGGGCAAACCCAGTGTTGCCTCCTCACTGCTGAAGGCTTCAGTGTTCAGTGATGTTTAGAAGCTGGTAGTGCCCAAGAGGAATGGCACTGTTCTGCCATAAGCTTTTACAAGTGTGGTCTCCTTTCCAGAGTGTCTTGGCAGAGGAGTCTTGACTTGATTCAGTGCTCTGCACCATCAGAAACGGGTCTGAGGAGCATTTGCCTCTGGGAGAGACATAGAGTGGAGGTTTGACACCACCACACGAAGCCTGTTTCTAGGAATGATGAAGGCTGGGATGTGTAATTGGCTTTCTGACCACAGTTATGTGGTGTGTGGGTTAAATAGAGGCTGAGAAGACCATAAAATGGGACACAAAGTGTGGCAAAGTGTAGAGTCCATCTTTGCCAGAAAATACTGGGAAAGGCAGAAGGTTCAATGGAGGTAAAATGCCAAGTGAACTGAGAAAGAACTGAACAAAATCTTTGGGAGTGTAGAGATGATTTAAATAAATTCTGGCTTTGTAGGAATATTTAACTCAGCTAAACATTGGCATGGTACCTGGGATGCAGCGATTGCAGCTGTAACACTCAGGCTGTTTTTTGTCTGAAATACTTCTGTGCTCTGGTCACTGTTGACTGAGACAGAGCATTGTCTCCCTGTGGCATTTAGTGAGATGTTAAGGTTTGTGTTGGGATCCTAGATCAGAAAATGCAGCCAAAGGCTGTTTTCAACCCCTTATTGTTCTGGCCCATTCTGGAGTGTACTGAAATGCTAAACACTGTCTTCCTCATCTTTCCCATGCTTGTGAAGCAGCCAAGGGTCAGCCTTTCTCTCGGAAGAAGGGCAGGAATACCTGCTACTGGAAGACTTTGAAAGCAAAACGCTTCCACTGCAGTGAGTGAACAGTAGCCACTCTTGGAACGTGTGTGAGAGATTAATCCCAGAGCCATTAACTTGCCTGAAAATATTGGTTGGTTGAGATGCATCTTGCATGGTGTTCAGTGAGTTCTAACACAAAGCTAGGTGACTTTGGTGTCCATACTCTGCAAAGAGAGCAGAGTGATTATGTATTGATGTCTGTCCTGTGTTTTCTGTCCCATGTTGCTGGCACACAGGAGCAGTTCTGCTGCCACTTATTTCATAACACTCTGGTTAATCAGTCCCATTGATTCCTGTGGATGGGAAAAGAATCAGCTGAAAGGGAGGAGTGGTCATGCCAGCCTGAACACAGCATGTGCACAGATGGGATGGTTACCTCTCAGACTAAAACATTCTTTCAACTTTTTTCCTGGGTATTTGTGGTATATGCCCAGTCCCTCTAGATCAACAGGCTGTGCAGTCTCTTCTCTCCACACATGGAAAGAGATGTCCAGTCCTAGCACTGAGTAAGGGAAGGTTTGGCCCCTTGGCATGATTTGCAGATATCATAACACTGAATTCATGTCATAGTCATCCTCTGCTTGTAAACTGAGGAGTTATCAGGGTGAGATCCAGCTTTGCCATTGCTGTAAACAGAGGTGTAAAAAAATCCATTAATACTCACCTTAATAACCAATTGTTAATGAAATGTTTAATCCAATTGATTTTTTTTTTTTTATTGAGCTGTGCTAAAGTGCATGGGAGAAATGAAAACTCCTGAAGTGAAGAAGTCATTGAATCATAGAATCTTAGGGGTTGGAATGGACCTTATGCATCATCTATTCCCAACCCCTGCCCCGGGGTAACCACTTGGTTAGGTGAATGACGTTTTTCTTGACTGCAGATGTCCAGGCCAAGCTAATCATGTCAGTTCCCTTGATGAGTGGCAGAGAGGCACTTTGGGAGTGATTCATTGGGTTTAGATGGATATCTAGGGGAAACAGATGGTTTCACACAGTCTCCATTTCCCCCGTCACTGTAGAGGTGCTGGATCAACTGTCCCCGGGGGTGTTTAAGATGAGACTGGATGTGGCACTTGGTGCCATGGTCTAGTAACCATGGTAGGGTTGGACTCGATGATCTATGATTCTAAGAGAATTGTTTGGAGACCTCAGAGCACCTTCCAGGAGCTGAAGGGGCTCCAGGGAAGCTGCAGAGGGATCTGTGTTAGGAGCTGCAGGGACAGGACAAGGGGTAATGGGCACAAATTGAAAGAGGGAAAGTTAGGTGAGATGTTAGTCAGAAGTTTTCCCTGTGAGGGTGGTGAGACCCTGTGCCAGGTTGCCCAGGGAGGCTGTGGCTGCCCCAACCCTGGCAGTGTTCACAGCCAGGTTGGCTGAGCCTTGAGCAACCTGCTCTGGTGGGAGGTGTCCCTGCCCAGGGCAGGGGCAGGGGCTGGGTCATCTCTAAGCTCCATTCCAACCCCTAAAATTCTATGATCCTATGATTTAATACGGAGGAAAATGCTTTTTATGGTAGTCCATATATTTTATTCCTCTAAAGGTTTGGGACTGTGTGGTGCAGTTGCTTCCTAGAGCTCAGCAAGAACAGCAGAGCAGGTGTTCACTGGTGCACACTCATGCTGAGCTCTTTACACCTGTAAATTAACACAACGTTATGGTGTTGTGGTAATGAAAGTAGGAAGTGTCATGATGTGATGGGCCCAGAAGTGTTTGGGCTGCTAACTCCACCTGTGTTAGTGTTTTGCCACTGCCTCACTCAAGCCAGGAGCCAGAGTGGTGACAGAATTCCTCTGCCTGGAGCACAGTAACTGGGGAGCTTTACCAAGGAAATGAAGTGATTGCAGTGTGTTTGCTTTCCGTGCAGGTTTGCTGGCAGAGGTTGGTACCAGCACTAGTGAGTGCTGTTCTCCTGAAAGCATTTCACAGAAATCAAAGCTAAACTCCTGTGCAGCTTTATCTAACAGCTCTGCCTTAATTTGCATTCAAGACAAAAGCACTGTTGTACGTGCAACCTATGGATTTTTCCCCCCTCGAAGAGCATGTTCTCTTCCTCCTGTTTCAGTTCTTATCTCTTATCTCTCCTTTATGTATTTCTGAGGAGTTTTATATGGTCACCATAACTTCAGGCACACATTTAAGGACATTACAAGTAGTCATGTTTTTCCTCTTCACATTTTGTCAGTGTTGTAAACCCAAGAGCTGAGGGACTTATTTTTACCTTTAATGGTACCTTTAAAAAGCTCCTAGTTTGCAGTATAAAAAAATCCTCCACTGCTCAAGCAAACTCTGCTCCAAATTGGCATTGTGGAAATCACTTGCTTTATGAAACATCAGCTGTCGTGGAGCTGTTGGTAGAGCTCCACAGTTGTGTGTTCCACACGCATGGATTTGGATGTGTGTCGTGACTTAGGATCCTTAAGTCCTACTCTTTGTCTAATATCTGAGTTCCTGCATCTCCTGGAGTAAAGAGGTACAAAACAGGAAGAGGCTGATAGAGCTTTCAGTGGTTTACATTTTAAATGTTTGCTATTTGTGAGGTTTGTTCTCCCGTGTGTTCATCGAGGTTGTTGTAATCTTGCCATCTTGGTGTAGATCTCATGGCGACTCAGCGAAATCCAGC
>NW_008666337.1:24870-25635 GCF_000695815.1 Acanthisitta chloris | reverse complement strand
GCCTGCCCCGCAGCTACTCCCAGGACGTGCTGCCCAAGGCAGTGTCGCCGTCCGGCACCGAGGCAGAGGGAGAGCAGCACGTGTTCACCCCCCCGGCGGCAGCATCCTCCTTAGATTCGCAGATGAGACACATCTCCATTAGCTATGACATTCCCCCCACACCCGGAGGTACTTACCAGATTCCGCGGACTTTTCCTGAGGGAACGTTGTCTCAGACGTCCAAACTGGAGACTGTTCCAGGTGTTCCTCCTCCTCGGCCGCCGAAGCCTCAGCACACTGCAGATCGCTCTCCTGTGGAAACGTGTGGCGTCGGCCGCACGGCGTCGGACACCGACAGCAGCTACTGCGTCCCCACGGCAGGAATCCCTCCCTCCCGCAGCAACACCATCTCCACCGGCGACAGCAGCGTCTTCCGCAAAGGTCAGCATGACACGTCCACCCTGCGGGGCATGGGGAACCAGGGGACCTTAGGAGGGATGGTGGGGTAAAAATCCACATCCTGGGCTGCAGCCACAGCAGTGTGGGCAGCAGGTCAAGGGAAGTGATTCTGCTCCTCTGCTCTGCTCTGCTGAGACCCACCTGGAATACTGCACACAGTTCTGGTGTCCTCAACATAAGGAGGACATGGAACTGTTGGAGCAAGTCCAGAGGAGGTCACCAAGTTGCTAAGAGCACTGGAGCATCTCCCCTATGAGGACAGGGTGAGGGAGTTGGGGCTGTTGAGGCTGGAGAAGAGAAGGTTGTGTGGAGACCTCAGAGCACCTT
>NW_008666337.1:14623-24635 GCF_000695815.1 Acanthisitta chloris | reverse complement strand
GGTGTCCCTGCCCAGGGCAGGGCTTGGGACTGGAGGATCTCTAACATCCATTCCAACCCCTCGAACTCCATGATCCTATTTCATGAATGATACAAAAGGGCTGAATGATTTGAGGGTAGTTTCCAGCCTTTAGGAGCAATCCTGGAGCCCTTCACAAAGGTGTCTGGTTCAATGTTTACAATAGGCTGCCCAGGGCAGGGCTTGGGACTGGAGGATCTCTAACATCCATTCCAACCCCTCGAACTCCATGATCCTATTTCATGAATGATACAAAAGGGCTGAATGATTTGAGGGTAGTTTCCAGCCTTTAGGAGCAATCCTGGAGCCCTTCACAAAGGTGTCTGGTTCAATGTTTACAATAGGTAAGAAAGAGGAAAAAGAGATTATTAAAGGAAACCGACAGCAAAGCAATCCTGGAGCCCTTCACAAAGGGGTCTGGTTCAATGTTTACAATAGGTAAGAAAGAGGAAAAAGAGATTATTAAAGGAAACCGTGAACACAGCAAAGCACACAACATTGGTAAGGCATGGACATTGCAGTGTGGCATTTGGTCTTGGCTAAAAATATTTGAAGACCTAGAGATATTTGTGGTGTTACTCATCATCAGAAAACAGCGGTGAAGAACTGAGCATCTCTAATTATTTTTTTTTGCAAATAAGCTCCTGTAGCTGAATTCAGTGCTGCCATTATCAGCCTCAGAAAAAGAAGTGAGGTTAGTGCAATGTGGTCCAATCTGCAGGAGCTGAAAGTGTTTCCTGAAGGTCAGTGGGATTTGGTGTGTGCTCAGAGCTTTGAGATCAGCCCTGGTTTGGTGATCATTGCCAAGATCAAAGGAGAGGAGCCTTTGCTCCTCTCCTTGTGGTAGATATGTGCAGTGCAATTTCAAGTCAAATCAAAGTTGTTCCTTGTGACCAGCTAAGTGTTGGTGCTCCAGATGTGCTGCCTCGTGGCTTGGCTTGTTATCCCCTCTCAGGCTGAGTTTTATTTCTTTATGGGTTCCTGAGTTAGGTGGGTACTGTAGAGTTATTTTCAGAGTGATGTTTTAAACTAGTTAGAGTTGATGCTCATGTCAGAGGGCATTTTAAAGGAGCACTGAGTTGCACTAGGGACAGGAGAGGAGGCTCAAATGAGGGGACTGGGCAGAGCTTGTAGAGGATCACACAGGTCCTCAGATAGTATTGTCCTGCTTGTTGCTCGTTTCACAGGCGAAGTTTAGCAACATTGGTGGTTGTTGGTGTTTTCAAATTACAAAGTAACACCCTGAGAGATGCTTGCTTTGCTTTGCTTATCTTCTCTCATTGTGCTAAGTTTATGGCTGATTCCTACACTAAAGCTGAGATTGTCTCATGAAAAACTGCCTGTCTGAAAATATTTGGTGCTTTATAGCAGAGCTGTTTAGTTTTCACCTGAGGTGGAAATATCTGATAACTTCAGGGCTTTTTTTTCCGGGCCCGGCAGGGCTAAAGCCCAGAGATTGCCCTGTCTCTCCTGGCAGCAGGAAGAGGGCTGTGCCTGCTGCAGGGATGAGCAGGGATTTCCACCATCCCTGCCCACCGAAGAACCAGCACAACGCTGAGTACCTGCTCAGTGTGGCGTGCCAAGAGCCAGGGCCCTGAGAAGGGAGAGCTCTTTGGTTCTGCAGCAGTTTGGTCAGACTGGAAGCCTCTGGAGACCTCCCTGGGGAGTTGAGAGAAGGGATTCGGCTGCGCTGAATCAGCACTTCCTGAGCAAAGAGTCAGAAAACCTTTCCCCAGACCCTAAACTGCATCTGCTGTCTGTTGGGTTTAGAGTAGGGCCCAGATTTTCACTCTTACACTAGACTCACACAGCTGCTAATTTGAAAGAAAGTATTTGCTGCTTATTTAGAGAGAGAAACTCCTTTTTCTTTTCCTGCCATGGGAAAAGCACCACTGTAAGAGCCTGAAGTTGTGACTGGTGAGCGCTGAGGTTGTTTGTGGACATAATTCCTCTCAAGTACAGGTAAAACCTATAGGCCACAGCTTCAGGAGATGTTTGTGTGCTCTGAGGAGCAGATAGCTAATAACAGCAGGCTCTGGCTGCTGGTGCCAAGTGGCAGGGACAGGATGATAAACAGCCACTTTCTCTTCTTGTTTCTCCAGAAATTAGTTCTCAAGACTGTTATGATATCCCGCGAACGTTTCCAAACGACAGATCCAATTCCCTGGAGGGTTTCCATAACCACTTTGTAAGTATGGCTTTGTCTGCTGAGAGCAGCAGTGGCACTGCTCGGACGCTCTCCGCTCCACGTGGAAGAGCAAACTGTGATTTTTCAGTGTCCATGGCGTATGTTAATCTGAGTAGATTAGGTTAAAAAAAGTTCATGTGATTCACAGCTGATGGCATAACTTATTTTGTTAAAGGAAATATATGTTAATTCTAGAAAAACAGAAGCATGTTGACAGTGGGAAGTGTTTCAAGTGAAGAACTAGATGAAAATTATGTCCCAATGAATCCCAACTCTCCTCCACGACAGCATTCCAGCAGCTTCACTGAACCCATCCAGGAAACAAACTATGTACCAATGACACCAGGCACGTTTGATTTTCCATTATTTGGAAAGCAAGTCCCTCCTCCTGCTCACATGGGTTTCAGGTCCAGCCCAAAGACGCCCCCGAGACGGTCGGTGCCTGCTGCGGAGTGTGAGCCGCCGCCAGTGGATCGCAACCTCAAGCCAGACAGAAAAGGTGAGGAAAACACCCAGCAGAAGCTAATTCTGTCAGCTAAGAACATGACACAGCTCTTAGTGCTGCTTAGTGGGAAATGATCATCTGGTTAGGGATTGTTTTAGAAAGGGTTTTACCCTCTGAGATAACTGTAACGCAAAGGGATCCTAGGGGTGTTTTTAGTGCTGTGAAAACATCACAGTAGCAATGCCAAATACAGGCTTAGATTTATATTTTATTTCTGTAGTCACTAATGAAAAAAGGCACAGAACTGGTAGCATTCAGAGCTGTGGATTGTAGTCCTTACAGAAGGCACTTGTGATGCAGAGAGAACACACAGGGTATTGGATAGAGCACAGATTTACAGCTTGGGATGGGATCAGGGCATTGTCAATTTAGAGGGACTCTTAAAATCCATCCTAAAAAAATCAGCTCTTTAATCTGGTGTCTCCTGTGTTTAATTTTCCTTAAAATAAGGATTATTCAGGTGGCCTGTGCTCTTAAGGAGCACATAACACTTAGTGCCATGGTCTAGTAACCACAGTAGGGTTGGACTTGATGAGCTTTGAGGTCTTTTCCAACCTGGTTGATTCTGTGATTCTATGATAAATAAGAGTTGCGATGTGTCTATAAGAGACACTTGTATAGAGAATCATTCACAAACAGCTTGGATTTTTCAGTTCATCTAAATGTTTTCTCAGGAGTACAGGCAGATGCTTAAAGAACTTGTATCCCTACTGTGCAGTTTTTGAGACAAGATAACTAACTTTCTTGCCGAAGTGGGAACTAAAGAACATTAGGTCAAATGTCTGCACTATTTTGCGTTAGAGTAAGTCCTATTTTTAATCTTAAGCACTTGAAAAAAAATGAATATTTACACTGAGAATGGCTGACTTGGTTGTGGGAAAGCTTGATGGCAGATATTCAGATGACTCAAGATATTCACCAACTAAACCTTTCAATTAGTGTTTTCACCACGGAGTGAACACAGCCTGTAGTTTAGGGAGGTAGATAGTGTCACTGTGATACAGAGGAGCTCAGTGTGAAATGGAAAGCACCATGTCTCACTCTGCCTGTCCATCCTCACACAGTGAGCCATGGCCTGTGTTAGGGCCTTGGCTCTCTGCCCGTGTCTAATTGTTTCTGTGTTACCAGACAGTAGTTTTGCTCTTGGCTCTTAACAAATCCTGGGCAGGAACAGCTTGATGAAAGCAGATCCTGGAGAATATTCTCCAAATAAACACTGAACTGATGTAAAGTATTTTCCCTGACTGGCCAGTTTGGCAGTGTGTTTGGCAGATAAAATGTTTGACCTTCAAAAGGAGCAGATTTCTGGGCTGAAAAGCATCTGAGCTCTGCTGCTGGCAGTGCAGAGACACCACACAGATCTCTCTTCTGGAAACTGAGCTGCATCCTGAGAGTGGCATGTGAGGCTCCTGCTTCACTCCCACCCTCAAAGGCTTCAAGCAAGAAGGACCTAATTAACATCAGGGAAAGGATTTTTAGGTGTGCTAAGGTACCTCTTAGTGAGTGCAGAGTGACCAGCTGAGATTTTTCCTGTAGCCTTTTAGAAGCTGTTACCCCTGTCAGTGAATAGGGTTATTTAACAGGAGTGACAAGATAAAGTAAAACTGTCTGTGGAAGTAAATATTGTCTAGTCAATGCTCAGGGGCTGAAAAAGAAATGGTGAAGATCTTGAGCTACCAGCAATGGTAATGACTGTGGTTTATCAGCAAGGGTTTTATCTTAGTCACACACACAGACACACATACAGCCTCACTCAGATTTTACCCAGTGCACTACTGTGAGATTTCCGCTGTTGTGAAGAGCAGATAAGATGACATTGGTTATATATTCCCATTTTGGTAGTTGACTTCTCCACGAAAATAACTCCTTCCAGATACACCTTTGGGAAAACCAAACTGCCCTTCCATTTGAATTCAAGTAGGATAAAACTCTTGTTTAAGTGGGCACTTACCTAACTAAAACAAGTGTGTGCTTTGTATTGTTCTGTGTTGCTTTTTGTAGCAGTTTGTGTTGTCAGGTTGTTTCTGCTCATGTCAAAGTACCTCAATGCTCTTCTGCTGCAGATTAGTGCACAGAAAGCATCGAGCTGGCCACTGTGTTCAATAAATCTTTGGCAGACACAGAAAGGGAGGAAATGGAACATAAAATATTTACCTTCTGGGTATTGCTGCTTTAAATGATGAGGTTTTTTTTAATAGGCCATTGGTTGTTGTAGACACTGGAGCTTCTCTGAGAGATGATGTTACTTGCAGAGATCAGGGGTGTTGGGGGTGAGGGATTGTCAGGGCACATCGCATTCCTTTCAGAAGAAGCTGCTGTGTCTCTTTTTGTGGGTCACAGATTGCTGCAGACATAGTGTTGGTGCTGCCTCCAAGGAGCAGTTTCTTTTTGGTAGGTGTGAGAAATATCACCATCTCCTTTCACAGGAGCTTCAGCTTTAGCTCACTCAGGTTTTTCTGGGCCAGGGAAGTTTATTACATTCAGGGCTAAAAGATGGAGAAATAATGCAGTGAAACTAGCAGCTAAAGGACTGCAGTGCTTTTTGTTGGCAAACACGTGTTTAGCATCTCCTGTGCTTGCCTCTGGCTCTTTTGTCTTCCAGCTGTAGGATGAGCTGTGACATTCCCTGTGTCTTTTTCACTAGTCTCTAGAAGAGCTTTGTTTCAGAAAGTCATTTTAAAAAAGATAACAAGTAATCTAGACATATAGATACAGCCTTGAGGTTGCACTACAGATTGATGCAGTTCCATTTGCCCAGCTCACAGCTGCTCCTGTGAACACAGGGAGCTTCCAGGACTTTCTTGGAGTCTTGAAAATAATTTCAAAACAGGGTGTTGGCTTTCTGCCCCAATAACTTAAATCAAAGCACTTTACTTTTTCTTTAGAGAAGCAAACCAAAAGGTAAGTGATCTATTGCCTGGGACAGACTGATGGAGAGTGTTTGTCAGGTGCTTTATTGCTTTCACCTGTAATTGAATGACAAAGATAATCTCTGATTTTAATTTGCTTTTTTTTTCAGGGTGCTGTTTCTTTAGTTCCATAGAAGCCTTGGGTTTTGCCTTTCTGCTTTTTGGCTGCTTTAGCTTGCCACAGTTGCATGTAGTCGTGATGCTCAGGTGAAAGTCTGGTTGCTAAGCCAAAGGCTTCAAGCAGGAGTAATATTGCCCTGGTCCATGCAGTTGGGTCTTACTCTCTGCACTGGTTTTGCTGCAGAGCATTTGTGACATATTTCCCAAAATACTCTTTGTCCAAGAAGGAGCACTAGAACTAAAGGTGCCCAAACACAGGGAGGTGAAGGAAGACTCCCTAGACAGCCCAAGCAGCAAAGGGCAACCAGGTTCTCCTCTACTCCACTTCTTTTCATGGGCAAAGTGTGGTCAGGCATAAAAGGAAAAGGTGTGAACTGTTTTGTGTGGGTCAGGGGGAAGCATTTTGAGAGATGGGGAGTGTTTGTGAGCCTCAGGACACGAGAGTGATCCCTCTCCTGCCCCAGGATTCACTTACTGCCATCTTAAAGTCAGACCAAACAGCTACAAAATCGGATTTTGTTTCTTTAAATGAATGCTTAGGAGCTGTCCAGAAGGAGCCCTTATAGCTCTGTAACACTTAGTGTGTGTGTGTGTGTGTGTGTGTGTGTGTGTGTGTGTGTGTGTGTGTGTGTGTGTGTGTGTGTGTGTGTGTGTGTGTGTGTGTGTGTGTGTGTGTGTGTGTGTGTGTGTGTGTGTGTGTGTGTGTGTGTGTGTGTGTGTGTGTGTGTGTGTGTGTGTGTGTACATCTCATCTGTGAGGGTGGTGAGACCCTGTGCCAGGTTGCCCAGAGAGGCTGTGGCTGCCCCAACCCTGGCAGTGTTCACAGCCAGCTGAGCTGAGCCTTGAGCAACCTGCTCTGGTGGGAGGTGTCCCTGCCCCAGGGCAGGGCTTGGGGCTGGGTGAGCTCTAAGCTCCAACTCCTAAATTCTATGATTCTGTGATCAGTCCTCGACTTGCAGCTGTGATTTGTCTTCCCAAACTCTGAACATCAGCCCATCCCAGTAAGGATTCCGGGCGGGTGCTGCGACACAGCTGCAGAGGAAGCTTTGCTGGACACAAAGGTCTCAACAGAATAAACATAAGAGTTTTCTGAAGACAAACTGCAACACTTGCTCTGATGCTAGTGGTAAGGATAGTAGTTTAAACCCCAGAGGTGCTTGGGAGAGCAGGAACAAGAGCACATGGGTAATGGTGCCCTATTTTTTCTTCCCTCCACATAGTTTTTCTTTTCTTCCCTGTGCACTCATCACTTCTGTTTAAAGAAACTTAGTTTTAGATGCACTTATTGTCATGCTATTTCATAGGCTTTTTTATAGCCTCAGTGTTAGGATTTACTTTTCCAGTGAGCAAGTTAAACTCCAGTACTGTCTTGTTTTGCTTCTGAAGTCCCTTGGACTTGATGAATCTTAGTGGAGCTTTAAACTGACCAATAAACACCCCAGAAAACTGTAATTTAGGATTAAAACAGCTTTTGCTATCGAGTGCTTTTAGTTCATTATGCTTTGGGGCTTTGAAAGTACAAATCTGTAGAGTTACTCACAAATCAGTGCAGGCAAATAGCAGATTGATGATTAATAGCTTTGGTATCCTCTGAATAGTTTTCTGGCATTGGGCAGATGTTTTAGGAATACCAGTGAACATTAGCTGTCAGATCCACTTGGACTTCTCCATAATATGATATTTCCTCCAATTCACTCTTAATTCCTGGAACATCCAAAGTACCAGTGCTCTGAGAAAAGGTATTTTGAGGACATAAAGGTGGCTGAAAAAACTGAAGACTCTCTCTTTAGGTGACTGCTTTTTATATCTCATAATAGAGAAGAATAAGTTGATTTCAGGTAGTTTTTACTTTCCTAAAGAGACTATAGTTCACTGACCAGAGCAAAGCACATTGTTGTTACTCCTGTTTGTTGGTGGATATTGGTATGGAAATCCATTGGAATGTTGTATAACTAAATACATGTTTCTAATTACAAGTACCTTGGCAGGAAATGGTCTTAGAAAAACAGAGATGAAAAAGCAAATTCAGGATATTTGTAGAGGCCTGTGCTGAAGACCATGGACTCAGGAATCCGAGTTCACTGGGGTGAGGAAGAGAGGGAGAGTTTATTCTGCAGCATTGAAAACCAAATACTAAACCTTGTGGGTAACACAGTGAGTTTCAGCCTTGTTTTCCAAGGAAAAGTCTACAGTGATTCTGAGCATGGGAATTCCTGGAGCTCAGTGCAAATTTCAGTTTCCTCTACAAGGGGTAAAGATGTGTATTTTTTAGTGGAAACAAGAAACTGCTGTTTGTTATTTCTCTCTGAAGGGACTTTGATGGGTGCAGGACACTCATGTGGCTGTTTGTCCCTTTTGCTCCTGTCCCAGTCCAGCACTGCTCTGACATTCCTACATCTGAGCTCCTGGTCTTACCAGGATTAGTCCTGTTGGCCAGGAAACAGCATTAACAGATCATGCATTGCTCAGATTTTATGTCACATTAGTTAGATGTTTACCTTAAAAACTGCAAGCCCTAAATAGCTACTGAAATAGAGTGTTGACCTCTTTTGTGAGCATGTTTGCAATTTCCTGGCATAAAATCCCTAAAAATGGAGCAAGCAGCCAGTCAGGAGAGAAGTGTCCTTACCAGGAATCATGGTTATGGCTGGTGCTTCAAGGCAATAGCCTGAAAACAAATGAAGCAGTGGTGAGACCCTGTCCCAGGTTGCCCAGGGCAGCTGTGGCTGCCCCAACCCTGGCAGTGTTCACAGCCAGGTTGGATGAGCCTTGAGCAACCTTCTCTGGTGGGAGGTGTCCCTGCCCAGGGCAGGGGTTGGGGCTGGATGAGCTCTAACATCCATTCCAACCCCTAAAACTCCAGGATTCTATTTCATGAATGATACAAAAAGGCTGAATGATTTGAGGGTAGTTTCCAGCCTTTAGGAGCAATCCTGGAGCCCTTCGCAAAGGTGTCTGGTTCAACATTTACAACAGTTAAGAAAGAGGAAAAAGAGATTATTAAAGGAAACCGTGAACACAGCAAAGCACCGAACATTGGTAAGGCATGGACATTGCAGTGTGGCATTTGGTCCTGGCTAAAAATATTTGAAGACCTAGAGATATTTGTGGTGTTACTCATCATCAGAAAACAGCAGTGAAGAACTGAGCATCTCTGAGCTCCATTCCAACCCCTAGAATTCTATGAGTCTGTGATTTTCTTCAGTGTTATGCCCTCAAAACCCAGAAGGTTAGGACTCACCTGCAGTGACACAGGAATGTGCCACTCTGTCACCCTTTTTTTTTCTCCTCAGCATGATATTCCAAGTGCTTTATGGGAAGCAGCAACAAGAGAATGCATTAGCTGATGCAAAGCCAGTTTGAGCTGTTGTTCAGACCAATCCAACACGTGGAATCGACTCTCCTCCCAGGGGTGCTCAGACAAAGGCAGCATTGACAGGCACTGAAGTGCCAGAGCAGACCTCGTGTGTCTGAGCACTCCACAGTGCTGGGACATAATCCCTGTGCTGCTTGGCAGTTTGCACAGGCAGCCTTTTGGTACAAAAATAGACTTCATTAGTGGCTTTGCAGCTCAGAGTGCCCTTGCACAGTGTTCAGCTGATAGGAGGTGCAAAAGAAGCTCAGCTTCTCTCTCTCCTGGCTGTAGCATTTTGCATTTCACAGGTGGTGACTTGACTGAACAGTGAAAACATCTAATTTTCACTTCTTGTTTGGTTGGTTTCACTTGACATAATTTATTTGGGTGTTGTTTTCTTTTTTTTCCCTTGTGGGTTTACATCCAGTGGTGTTGCAATCGAATTTATATCCTTTGCAATGAAAAAATCCACAAATATATAAATAAAACCTTTTTTATTTTTAAACCCACATTTTTCCTTCCCAGAATAGGTGTGGATGTTAAAAATGTTGTCTTTTGGGAGTGCCTGGACATGAGCTGAGGTAAATCTGGGCTGTGAGCAGCACAGGAAATGCGTTCCTCAGGATTTCTGGTGTTGGAATGCTGTGCAGAGCTAGGTAAGGCCCCTCTGGCCTGTGAAGAACAGCCCTGTGAGACTCACTCTTGGTGATTATTTGTGGCTAGAGTAGATGGGGGAGACCAGTGTGGATGTGAGGCACCTTCTCCTCCAGATTACATTCAGTTCGTTTCTTCTTGGAGCTGCCAAGGATATGCTCTTGGGGGAAATGATGTCTTTTGAAGGCTGGAAGGGATACTCATAGAATCACAGAACCTTAGGGATTGGAATGGACCTTAGAGATCACCCAGCCCCAACCCCT
>NW_008666337.1:1531-14547 GCF_000695815.1 Acanthisitta chloris | reverse complement strand
CAGCCACAGCCTCCCTGGGCAACACTGCTAAGGGCTTTCACTGCCCTAGCTTGGGTCACTTTATCTTCTTAAATGGACAAGACCAGGGTGGAGGAATTCTGCCCTTCCACAGCCCCCTAACCTCAGCTGTGTCATTCTGATCCCTCCTGCATTTCCCTTTTGCCTGGTGTCAGGTACTTCTTGTTGCACAGTATAAGCTCCTCAACAGAGATTAGGTCTTTTGGGGTTTGGTTTTGTAGGGAGGAAAAAAAAAACCCATCCTGCACAAACATCTAAAGTTTCTGTGAGATATTAAACTCGAGGAGTTGCGTTATCCTGGCTGGTTGGTAGCAGCAAGGTTCACAGCCAGGTTGGATGAGCCTTGAGCAACCTGCTCTGGTGGGAGGCGTCCCTGCCCAGGGCAGGGGTTGGGGCTGGATGATCTCTGAGGTCCATTCCAGCTCCTAAAATTTTATGATTCAAACTGTTTTGCCATCAAATTTATTGAACACCCTTCCAGCAGCAAGAGAGGAAAGCGCAGTGAGTTCTGTGCGTTCTTGCCTGATGGAGAAGAGAAATATTACAGGGACCTGTAGTTAGTCATTATACAGCTCTTGTGCAAATCTCAGAGTGGTTTGTAAGGGCTGTGTGAGCAGGAGGTAGTTACGTAGTGCCCGTATTTCACGTGGGGCTAATCACAGTTGAGGAGGGTTTAGCTGCACGAGACATGTAGCATCGTCAGCAGAAGTAGAAATACTGAGTCATAGCCCTGAGCTCCTTGTGCTTTTCTCTGCGTTGTAGGTCTCGGGCACTTCAGTCCGTTTGGGTGTAAAAGCAGAGGTTGTGATGTACACACTTGTTTTGGTTGAACCCCAGCAGCAACCAAACCCACACAGTTGCTCACACACTGCCCCAGCAATGGGATGGGGGAGAGAATTGGAAGGTTAAGAGCTAGAAAAAATCCTGGGTTGAGATAAAGACAGTTTAATAGAGAAAGGAAAAGCTGCACGCACAAGCAAAGCAAAGCAAGGAATTAATTCCCTGCTCCCCATGGGCAGGAGGTGTTCAGCACCTCCAGGAGAGCAGGGACACATCACGTGGGATAGTTAGTTGGGAAGACAAACACCATCACTCCAGATGTCCCTCCTTCCTCCTTGTTCCTCCCACCTTAAATACTGTGCATGATGTCCTATGGTATGGAACATCCCTTTGGTCAGTTGGGGTCACCTGTAAATGATATTCACCATCAAATTCTTCCTAATAAAAGGTGTTTGGACTTGACCTTCTATATTTGTTCAAATGATTTTAGGGTCCTGCTCTTTTTACCTAGGCAAGCTTTTGTCAGAGAGGTGTGGGCAAGGTGCTTGGGAGTGTTGGATCAGCTCAGAGTTAGGAACACCAACGTGTTGGGTCGTGCTTTTGACTTGGCTCCAGGCACAGCAGCACTGTACAGAAATCCTCTGTTCCACCCTGCAGTCTGTGTCTCTGGTCAGCAGTGCCCAACTGTTCACCCTTCCCATGGCATGTGGGCCATTTTGGGAGCTTCTGATTTCAAAACTATTGAAGAACTCTTGATGCCAAAATCATTTCATGTCCTTTTCTAGTTCAGGAAGTTGCTCTGCAGCACTACTAGTAAATAGAACAATGTTATCTCACCTGTGTGGTCTCTCAGGAGCACTGGGGAGAAGTGAAGGTACAATACAAAACCTTTGTGTTTACCTTTCTTGTTGTTACTTGATTATTCCCAATACTTCAGTGATAACAGTAATAGAGCACTTTGTATGCAAAACCCTTGGGGTAGATTTGAAAATTTCTGGTGTTTGCTGCCGGGGTTATTTTTTGCCAGGCATTCTCCCGCATTGCTGGGAGTACCAGCTCACACCTGGGTCTGCCCCAGTCCTCTGCGTCCTGTGCTGTAGGGCAACTCTCAAACAGACTTACAGTTTTCATTTGCTTTTTTGTAAGTATTTCCCTTTCCTATGGCTTCTTGGTGTACCACCTGAATGCATTCACCTCTGTGAGTATTGACTGTTTGTCAGAGAGACTGTACTGAGAGCTTAGGGCACAAATTGAAGGAGGGAAATTGAGGTTAGATGTTAGGCAGAAGTTTTCCCTGTGAGGGTGGTGAGACCCTGGCCCAGGTTGCCCAGGGAGGCTGTGGCTGCCCCAAGCCTGGCAGTGTTCACAGCCAGGTTGGCTGAGCCTTGAGCAACCTGCTCTGGTGGGAGGTGTCCCTGCCCAGGGCAGGGCTTGGGGCTGGGTGAGCTCTTAAGGTCCATTCCAACCCCTGAAATTCTGTGATTCTGCGATTCTATTGCACATTATTGATCGTGTCCATTTAAAACAGACAGTGTGACCTGAAACACTTGCAGAGTTTGGTCGAGTTGGCTGAAGACCGTCCTTGTTCTGGGAGGGCAGCATTGCTGTCTGCAGGGAGCTCGTTGGAATTTTCGTGACGGGCTCCTTTGTGTGGAATTTGGGTTGTGCCCTGGTGGGGGGACAACGTCCAGGCTGGAAACTTGGAAAGCAAATCCCACTGTGTCTGCAGGGCCAGGCAGGTGTGTTTTGGTACAGACAGATGGAAACCTCTGGAGAACAAGGTTAACAAATACATTGTGGAAAGAGACTCTTGGGACTTCTCAAGTGAGAGATGTGTGGTCGATGGAGTATCACTACCTCCAAAGTAATACTGTGGCTCAGGAGGATTTCATCTCTCTGAGGGTACCTCAACTTGCACCTGGAACATGACTTTCTGCCATGCTAGATGTTCCTCAAAACAGGCTTTGTTTTATGAGTAATGATCAATTGCAATATTTGTTGATGCACTTTTTAGCCTTTTTGTCCACTTGTATGCTTGCCTCCAACACATGACTTGCATGCAGAGTTTTCTTTGTTCCTGGTTTGGTGCTTAAGCCCTTAGTGTGAGCCCCAACTAGCCCACAAACCTCTCCGGCAGCAGCTTTGCTTATGCTTGTGGCCTTAACCTTTCTGCAGGGGATTGTGCTGCTTGTTTACAAACTTCCAGTTTTTCAGTTACAAATAGAATATTATTAAGAGAGTCTTCTTTTTACCAATTAGGTCAAAGTCCTAAAATTTTAAGACCTAAACCACATGGTTTAGAGCGAACTGATTCACAAACCGTAGGTGACTTTACTACAAGAAGAAAGGGTATGTACTTCAGCACTGTTTGTATGTGGAGCTTTGTAAAAATAAGTGAAGCAAAAATTGCGAGAACTGTTCGAGTAACTTTAACTCTTGCACTTTCTTTTGACTTGTGTTATGACCTAGAACCATGGATGCATTTTCTGTGCCTGTAGTTCCTGTAGAAGGAATTGAAGTCTTTCTGGCTTGAGCAGTGCACAGAAACATTTCCTTGACATTAACTTGGGTGTTCTGATAAGCTTAAGTTTTGTTTTGGGTTTGTTTGGATCTGTTCACGTTTTCGATTTACTTTTATTGTTTATTTAGAAGCAAATGCATCTAACTCCTCAGTTGTAGATAGTAACAAAATAATTGACTTGTTAGGCAATAACCTGAAATCACAGGTCACTTTGGTCTCCTCCTTTTGGCTAAACACTGAAATGAAGCAAAAGATTGGTCCTCTGACCATGTACTAGTTGAGAGATTTATTTATGCATCTTAATGAGGATTGCAATTAGCTTGATGGACTCGATTGCAGGTGCTGAGTCAGTGCCTCGTACAGTCACAAGAAGCAAAGAGGATGATGAATAACATTAAAAATCTCACAGAGAGATCACTGATCTTTACCTTTGGTTGTCAAAGTTCACTGCAACTGGGTGAAGTATTTCTGCTGTTCTTGGTGGGCTCTGGGCCAAGTCCTGCTCTGTTTCTGCACCTTGCCCTGTTCATACCTGCTAGGTGCTCTCAGGGGACTTGAGTCAAGCTGCTCATTTTTTGTGTCACTTCTGCTTTGGTATCATCTTGCCCATGTCACGTTCAGTTCTGCCACTTTTGCCCCCAGTGGTCCATGTACCTCAGGATGGAGGAGTTGTATCTCTGCTGAGTCTGCAGTCACAGTGAGTGAGAGTGGCAGAATTGATGGGCTAGGCTGGATGTGCTCGTAGTGTGCAATTGTGACTGCTGAACAGGGAAAAGGGGAAAAAATTGGCATACCAAAGCCTGATCCTAATCCAGAAAATCTGAATCTGGAGTCCTTATGTTCAGTGTAAGATAACTGACCCTTTAATAAACTCCATCTGAAGAGTGAGTGCAATGAAAGTACAATGAGCACTGTTCTGCCTTTCCTTGTGGCACAAGCACTGACAGCACCTGATTTCTGCCAGTTCCTCATGTGACAGCTCTCACTGCACCTGAACTAGTCTACAGGCCTGACATTTGCCCTCAGCAAACTGCCAGCAGGCTGCACACTCATGGCAGGGCACAAGGGGAGGAAGGCATGGCATTGTCTAAAAACAGCTTTAGGGAGGATGAAGTTGAGGTTCAAACTGTGACAACAATTTGACTCAGTGACTGGCTTTTTTTTTTTCCCCATGAGTTTTTTTCTATTCTGGGTTTTTTCTAATGTTTAGGAGGGTGAGACACTCAAGGTGGAGGGAGGGGAGAATGTGTTTCTCACTCATTCTCTGTTGGTGGTTCTGTTCTGAAAATGGAACTGAAAAATTACCTCTTTTTGAGCCCAGTCTTAGATGTCATGAGTGGCACAAGACACCACTGCTGTGCTCCTCTGTTGATGAGCACTGAGGCAAACCAAGCTGCTCTTGGTGTTGGCTCCTCTCTCAGCTCTGCAGACTTAGCTGCAGACTCTGCCCACACTGAGCTGTGGAACCTCAGCAGTGAGGGCAGAGACTGCATAATGATCACTGCCTGTGAGCCAAGAAAAGTACCCAAAGTTGGCTCTGCTGGAACAGCTCATCAACCCTGTCCTTGGCTTGTCAGCTCAGCCAGTCACTGTGGCAGAGTGGAGACAACATGATACGCCACTCTCAGAGTCTCTTTTCAAAACAGAATTACTGGCTACACATAGATGTTGGGAAAGTCTTTAATTGTGGAGGGTTTTTTAAATATTAATCTCTTTAAAAGTTGATTTCCTTTTCATTACCTGGAAAGGTTTAAAATTTAAGCTAATATCTCTTGCCTTTCTGAGAACTGAACAGTGTCTCCTTGTCCTGACTAGGATTTACTGTGTAAAAGATAGGGGGTTTTTTCTGTATTTAGTCTTTAAAGAGCTTTTAAAATTGAAGTTTGCTTAGGAATGTTCTGTGCTTTAAGTTTCTCTGTTCTTTACTCAGCAAAACCAGCTCCACTAGAAATAAAACCTCTGCCTGAATGGGAAGAACTACAAGCCCCAGTCAGATCTCCCATCACCAGAAGCTTTGCACGAGAGTAAGTTTCTTGGCTTTTCCTCATTGGGATTGAATGGTTTTGTTGACTAGAGCATTAGTAAATGTGTGCACATCTGTGTTCTGTGTTTAGCTTGTGCAATACCAAGTGAGTTTCCTTTGGAAGTGTGTGTCTATGTGTGTGTGTCTCTGTGTGCTGAGGCAAAGCGTGTCCACGTGGATGTGTGTGTTGTAATATTAAGTACAAGGGACTCTGTATAACCCAAAAATGTGACACTCTCGTAAACTTGAATGAGAATTTCAGCTCTAATATGCTTATTGTTGTTGTTTACCAGGAGGTTTAAGATATTTGAGATGTATTGTTTGTGAAATAATTCCTGGTAATTAGCTCCTCCAGGTGTACCATGTCTCCCAGACCGGATTCAGTTCATAGCACAACTTCCAGCAGTGACTCGCATGACAGTGAAGAGAATTATGTACCCATGAATCCAAATCAGTCCTCTGAAGACTCAGTATGTAACATCTACGTCTTAACTCCTCTCTTCCTGTGCAGTCCTTACCTTTAAATCATGCAAACACAAACCCTTCACTGAGCATCACTCCCTTTATGCTTCTACATCAAAACCAGAATGAAAAAAAATAAACCTGTCATTTTGGTAAGATTTCACCAAAGAAGTTAAGAGCATAATCATAGATAAAGAGAATGGTTGAGATGTATGTATCCATTATGCAAAACAGTTCAAGGTGGCTTTTTTCATACCTTTTCTGTAGAAACTGTCTCCTCTTTGTACTTGCTTTTCACTGGGCCGTGTACCAGTTCAGTACTGTGACATCCAGGGAAATAAACTTACGACCTCTGAGACATGGCTAAAAAAACTGCTTTGAAAGGACATCTTCCAAGAAGTGTGGAAGGAACGGGGGGAAAAAGAGGATTGATATTTGTTGTTTAATTTCTATGTACACTGAGCCATGTGCACTTTTATTAGTCTTTGAGAGAAGAGGATAGGAGGAGCCTTTGTGTGTTGAGCATCTGTATTTTCTCCCCTTTGAGGGAGGATTTTCTCAGTTAACAAAGTTGCAGATACTCAGCATGCAGTGCGGTAAGTGAAGAGCCAGACCGGAGAAGCTAATGATGCATGCTGAGGTTTTCTCTTTGTTGGGGGGGAAGGAGAGAGAGAAAAAGAAGACCCTAGAGAATAGCAGTAGACCTAGGGCTGAACTCAAAATGTGGTCTAGAATGCCCCTAAAACACTGGAGGAAAAGTTGTATCTTAAGCTCAGCTTTATTTCAGTGTAGAATCCTAGAATTGTTTGGATTGGTAAGAGACCTGAGAGATCACCTAGTTCCAACCTCCCCTGCCATGGGCAGGGACACCTTGCAGCAGATAGAGTTGCCCAAAGCCCCATCCAACCTGCTGAATTCAGTGCACTCACCACGTTTTTTTGCCTTGGGTTTTCAGTAAGGAACACAGCAGCATTTTATCCAAAACCTTGCCTGGGGAGGACCTGTCTGTGCCTTTTTTGTTCTGTTTGTTCTTCTGCCTTCTTAGACAGCCTGTGCAAACCCATTCCACTCCACCCGGGGCTCTGCTCCTCTTGCAGTGCTGTTTGTTTCCCTGTCCCCTGCTGCTCTGAGACCTTCCCAGTCCCTCCAGTCTCCCTTCCCTCCAGCTCACCACTGCTGCCTCTGGATGCTGCAGCTCAGGTGTCCTGAGTGAGCTCTGTCTGCTGTTCAGCAGCTCTGGCTGGACACAGCTCAGGGCCTGCAGAGCATCCTGACCTGCCAGCACTGCAGCTGTGCTTCCCAGCTGGGATGCACCCAACAGTGAGGAGCTGCTGAGGTTAGAACTTAGTCCTCCCTAGCAAGGGCCAATGGTAAGTAGTTGGTAACGTCCCATTTTGCAGGTGCCACATCTCATTTCACACAGAGGATTAGGCTCAGCCCTGCCCATGGTTCTGCCTGCACAGAGCCACAGTTCAAACTGGGGATTTCTCTGGATTCTTCATGCTGTTTCAGGGGTTTAACTTCAATGCCAGGATGGAATAATGTGCCTGTCAGTAATCCCTTCTGTTTGCTTGCACCATTCCTTCCTCAAGGTTGTTCTACAGATTTCCTCTCATTTTCCTTTGCCTGTATTTAAAGTTTCTGTTTTCTAATGCATATCTTCTGCCTGCCTAGTTTGTTTGAAGTAACAGATTCTTTTTCACTTGTGAGGAGTAACAGCTTTTGTAATGGATGCTGGAAACATTGATACAGAACCTGAGTTTTGTATGTTCGATATGTTCAGAGAATTTGGGCAGTGAAAATGAACTTCCTGTCAGTTGTTTGTGTTTGTCCTTGTTACCACGTGGCATTAAATGAGCTGGACACTGCAGATGTCCTGGATAACTGCAGTTTATAGAGCCCAGCCCACTGAGCTTTAACCCATAAAGTGTTTTGTTTCCTAGAGAACCGGAGTGTTCCCACATCTCACAGCCTTTGTCTGAAAATCTGCCAATTCAGTAGCCTTTCTGAGAAGTTTTATTCGTTCCAATTCTGTCTCAGCAAGGAATCCATAGTTCATCTTTGTCATCGGCTTCGAAGCATCTTGTTTGGACATGCCATTCTCCTATTTGATTTAATGAAGCCAGCAATGTTCTGCTTTTCCTTTCGAGTTGCTCTCAGCCTTACCCTCCTGTCTTTCCTTCTGCCTTCCTCTTCATTTTTTGCTGACTGCTGCCCTCTGTCTTCCTGTTTTTTCTTTATCTTTTAGAGAAGAGTCCTTCTATTGTACTGTTCCTATAACACCTGTTAAGAGGGAGGGATCAGGCTGGGAGAGGACAGAGGAGGTGAGGTTGTAAAAGTCTGGGCTAACTGACACTTAGGTGTATCCAGTGCCAATTCAGTTCAGGCAGCACTACACACATTTTCCAATCTTTTCATCTTGTGAATGATACTCACTGATTTTCAGCCTAATTGTGATGACTTGTGAATGACATATAAAAGTTTCACTTGAAGCTTTGCCACTGTCGTAAAGCTGAAGTTGCTGTAGGTATTTGACAGCACTTTAAAGCAATAAAAAGGATTGGAATTAAGCAATGCTAAATTTGAGATATAATTACCTTTAAAAAGAACAAAACACACTCCATTCTTATCTCATGCTATGAAAAGGACGTTAGGTGGAAGGCACTGATGGGTTTGGTGGCAACCTGAAGTTTGGGGGGTTGGTTTGGGGGTTTTCCCTCCCCTTGGCTGTCAACTGTGACACAGAATAGTTCCCCTCATTACACAGGGTCAGTGAAATTTGCATGATTTAACTGATTGCAAGAGCTCTCAGTCATTCCCTTAACCTTTAACGTTGTGCGGTGTACAACTAGCATATCTGAGAGCTGAAGTTACTTGTACTGTGATTTCAGAATTTGTTTGGAAGCAGCAGTGTGGATGGAGGGAGCAGCCCTGTGGTGAAACCTAAAGGAGACAAACAAGTGGAGTATCTAGACCTGGACCTGGACTCTGGGAAATCTACCCCACCTCGTAAGGTGAGCGCATCTGCAGCTCTGGAGCTTAGAATCTGCTCCACTTGAGGCTGCTGGGAACGATCCCCAGCGAGACCATCTTGACTAGTTTCTCAAATGCTCGGTCAAGAGTCAGTGTTGGGCCTTGTAGAGAAACCTGTGCTTGGGACAGCTGCTTAGTTTTGGTGGTTAGCTTACACTAACAGGCTTTTCACTCTTCCTGGCTCCCCCAGAAGAAGAGCAGTGGCTCGGGCAGCAGCGTGGCAGACGAGAGAGTGGATTATGTGGTGGTGGACCAGCAGAAGACACTAGCACTGAAGAGCACCCGTGAGGCCTGGACTGACGGGAGGCAGTCGACAGAGTCCGAGACACCCACCAAGAGTGTGAAGTGACAGCACTGCCTTTACCTCCGAGAACAGAAAGCAGTGGGTTTTGCAGCGTCACAGAGCCACAGTGTTGTTCAGCTGTGCCTGCCCCACTGGGGTGTGAGCAGGTTCTTGGCCAAACAGGATGGAAGCCAAAGGACACTTTGAATACAGCAAAGGAACTTTTAAGATCATAACTTGGCTCTGCGGTCTCTAGGAAAAAAAATTGCAACCTGTAAATAACATGTAAAATAATATCACTTAGCCTTCTGAAAACCTTTTTTTTTTCTGTAGTTAACACATTTGTAGTATTACTATGTTTATGCACTTTCTCAGTTCCAATGTTGGTTCAGGTATTCCCAGTTAGTGTGTACCTTAACACCTAATTCACCTGGAGGATTCTTCTCACCTTACGCTACTATTCCTTACAGTTTTAGGTTAATTAAGCTATGTGTAGATACAGAGATGAATATCTGAACTTCGTTTTAACAACTCCAGACTGATTTTTGCAGAAACACTTTGACGACTGAATAATCTACTTGAAATGCCACGAGACGACGTTGGTTCCACTGACTACACGCAGGAGTGTGGTCAGTCTGCAGGTTACCCTCCCAGCAAGGATTTCTGGGAGCTGATCACCACAAGCTGCACTGGGCTCTGCCCCACAGTCCTGGCCTCGACGTTAGAGCCCAGCGGTGTATTCTATTGAGGACAGTGCTCTGTGTTCCGTGGGGGAAGATTCTGCAGGGTGGGATCTTCCACTGTTAAAGACTGGGTAACTGAGTGCCAAGTGAGCCTGCACACCACTGATGGCATGCAGAACTGTTGTGATCTCACACTTATTAACAGAAATAACCTGTAGCTTACTTACAGAAGGTAGAGTCTATAAATCAGGTACGTACCGAGCACCGTCGTGCTAATACACTGATCAGGTTTAGACCATGAGCTTTAGTTTTGTACTATGTAGGAGTTCTAATGTGTTTGCAGTTCAAGATTAACGGGACAGTTTGACATTCACTGTTTGTAGTACTAGCAACATACTGTGATTTTTGGATGAGACATAATTCAAGCGGAAAGACTTATGTTCTGACACCGTCGTGCCCTTCTCACCATCTCTATTTACTTTAACCTCCTGCTTGGCCTTATATTTAAATCCCTATGCAACTGATATTTTGTATCTGTTTTTAAAGAGTAGATAATATACCTAAATGATACCCTTGTAAACCACTTGTTGCTCTTTCCTGGTACAGGATTTTAAGCTCTGTATACTGTGATCCTTGATTTTACTATGCCAGTTCCGAATAATAACCTGCCTTGGTTTAGAAACATTGTTGGTTACTTGGAAGAAGATAGAGTTGTTTGAATACATGAATGAGTTAGGTCTAGGTAGAAAACTTACTAACACTCTTATTTTACACAAACACCATCAGTTAAGTGGTTGGTTTCATTTTCTTGCCCAATTGTTGTCTTTTGCCCAGATCAGTTAAGAGTTGAGCATAGAGCTGCAATGTTTTCTGGCACTTTGGCCTTAGTCCTGTGCCTCTACCATTGGTTCTTTCTCTCTCCTCACAGCCACAGTCTCCAGTATGTAAATTATCTTATTCTTAACAAAGATTCTTTTTAAATTAGTACTATTTTGATGCTTTGAATGTTCATTTTAAAAGAAGAAGAAAAAAGAAACTAAACACAATGCATTTTGAGGTGAATCTGAAATAAATCAAGTTGTTCAGTTTGGATGTGTAAACTCTGTCCTGTGGAACAGCAAGTGGCAATGTGTCTGGGATGGTGCCTGGGAACCAACCGCACAGTTCAACATGTGGTAACCTCTTAGTGCCTCTCAAAAAACAAAGGTCGAGCTAAGGCAATTGTCAGAATGGATTTCTGGTTTCAGCCCCCGCACCATGAAGCTAAATAATCATAGAAACATAGAGTTTTAGGGGTTGGAATGGAGCTTAGAGCTCACCCAGCCCCAACCCCTGCCCTGGGCAGGGACACCTCCCACCAGAGCAGGTTGCTCAAGGCTCAGCCAACCTGGCTGTGAACACTGCCAGGCTTGGGGCAGCCACAGCCTCCCTGGGCAACCTGGGACAGTGTCTCACCACCCTCACAGGGAAACCTTCTGCCTAACATCTGACCTAAATTTGCCCTCCTTCAATTTGAACCCATTACCCCTTGTCCTGTCCCTGCAGCTCCTAACAAATCTGGTCCCCCACAGTGGTAACCATTTCAGAGCCCTGACTGCAGTGCTTTACACTTGGGCTTGTGTCTTGCTCATAGTAGTCCTGATGCTCCTCAGAGCTTAAAAGCAGGGTGCCATACTCCTGAGGAACATCCACTGGCAGCCTGTGGAAGCACATCCTTGTTTCCCATCAGAGCTACTTCATAGGTTCATCACCCATGCAGGTTAACATTTCAGCCAGTTTTATTCCTCCCTCCCTGGGAAATTTCATCACTCCGTTCAATTGCAGAAGTCAACCACTATATTCAAGAGGTGAATGACCCTACTGCCACGAGAAGGTTTGGCATTTAGTAGCTGAGAAGATGTTTTTGACAAAAGTAGTTGTTATTCTGAAATACAACATTCACTTGCAGGAATTAGGAAACTGAACATGAGCCAGCAGTGTGCTCAGGGGGCCAAGAAGGCCAATGGCATCCTGGCCTGGAGCAGTGTTGTGGTCAGCAGGACCACCAAGGAGGTGATTCTGCCCCTGGACTATGGTGAGGCCACACCTTGAATCCTGTGCTCAGCTCTGGGCCCCTCAGCTCGAGTCCACCCCTACCGTGGTTACTAGACCATGGCACTAAATGCCACATCCAGTCTCATCTTAAAAACCTCAGGGGGTGTTCAGCCTGGAGAAGAGGAGGCTCAGGGGAGACCTTCTCACCCTCTGCAACTCCCTGACAGGAGGTTGGAGTCAGGTGGGGGTTGGTCTCTTCTCCCAGGCAACCAGCAGCAGGACAAGAGGGCACAGACTCAAGCTCTGCCAGGGGAGGGTTAGGTTGGAGATTAGGAAGAGATTTTTTACTGAGAGAGTGCTCAGGCATTGGAATGTGCTGCCCAGGGAGGTGGAGAATTCACCATCCCTGGAGGTTTTCAAGCTGAGACTGGATGTGGCACTTGGTGCCATGGTCTAGTGACCATGGTAGGGTTGGACTTGATGATCTTGGAGGTCTTTTCCAACCTGGTTGATTCTGTGATTCTATTCTGAATTCCCCATTGGGGAAAAAATAATCCATGACACAGAATGTGCTAAAGCCCCACCAAAATAGCATGTAAACTGTTCCTTAAAATGCTGACATGCACACAAATGATGGCAAACAGTTTAGTAAGTTAACCAGTTTCCACCTGGAGCAATGGAAGCATTTGGAGACAGATTTACAGTGCACTGGAAATCTGATTATGTGAACTCTCATAAATGGATTCAGTGTGTTAGAATCCTAGAACTGTAGGTGGTGGAAAGCAAACCAGATTGATACCAGCCTTGTGCAGCTTTGTGAGGACACTGGTTGGAGGTGGAGGTACGGCTGCAGAAGTAGTTTGTGAGTGTTGTTTGTCCAGTGTTCTTTTCTCAAACAGGTAAGTCCTTTCTTCACTAAAACCATGTTATCCACAGCTGTGGGTTTGGTTTGCACTCCTGTGTGTGTCACTGTAAACTGCAGATGTCTTATAAATGCACGTCTTGCTCATACAAATCAAAGCCTTCATGCCTTGTGAACCGAGATTGACTCTCAAGGTAGTTCACAGCTGTAGAATCATAGAGTATCATAGAATCAACAGGGCTGGAAAAGACCTCCAAGATGATCAAGTCCAACCCTACCGTGGTCACTAGACCATGGCACTAAGTGCCACATCCAGT
>NW_008666337.1:0-1455 GCF_000695815.1 Acanthisitta chloris | reverse complement strand
GGAGGTTGTAGTCAGGTGGGGGTTGGTCTCTTCTCCCAGGCAACCAGCAGTAGGACAAGAGGGCACAGACTCAAGCTCCGCCAGGGGAGGTTTAAGTTGGATATTAGAAGAGATTTTTTACAGACAGTGATCAGGCAGTGGAATGGGCTGCCCAGGGAGGTGGTGGATTCACCATCCCTGGAGGTTTTTAAGAGGAGACTGGATGTGGCATTTAGTGCCATGGTCTAGTAACCACGGTAGGGTTGGACTCGATGATCTTGAAGGTCTCTTCCAACCCCGTTAATTCTATGATTCTATGATTCTATGTTCAAGAACACACAAAATTGTTACAGTCCAAATATGAAGACCTTAAACTGAAAGCAATCAGTGGCATAGAGAAGCTCATGACAGAGGTTACTA
Source organism: Acanthisitta chloris (assembly GCF_000695815.1). Classification (NCBI taxonomy): domain Eukaryota; kingdom Metazoa; phylum Chordata; class Aves; order Passeriformes; family Acanthisittidae; genus Acanthisitta; species Acanthisitta chloris. Next base: position 1,056 of record NW_008666337.1, on the reverse strand, counting down.
ATGCGCTAAACGCGAACATATGTTCAAACACACAATACAGCATAAACTCCTCCCCCAGCTAGGACCAAAGTGTAGAGACAACTAATCATTAACATGCTGATGAAGTTGGTAAAGAATGGTTTAATTGCAGATTTCTGTCAAATCTCTGGGGTGACACGTTTTGTGCCTCAGTTGTGCAATCAGAGTGTGCTGGTTTGAAAAGCAAACCGGTGAGAGACTCTGAATCAGAAGTACAATTTGATATGAACAACACAACAAACCAACACAAATCCAACAGTACAAAAAAGAAGTAACCTGACAGAGTCAGAAAATAACCTGACAGTCAGAAAGTAACCTGACACCCTGTCAGTCAGGGTGTAGTAGTAGTCCGATTGAACGGTGGCTGCAGTGCTCCTGGAGTGATGGGTTTGTTGGAGCAGTGATCCCGCAGATCCGGTTCTCTCCTGAAGGTCCAGCAGCAGCTCTTCTCCTCTGGGAATCCAGCAGGCAAAGGGCTCCCTGTGCTGGTCCAAACCCCAGTTTATATCCCTGTGAGCATGTTTGGCTCCCCACCCCTGGGGTGAGTCACCTCAACAATCGGGCAAGGGATAAGGATCACTGGGAGGATGTGCCATGCCTGGGTCCTTGACAGCCCATTAATCAGAGACAGCCCCTGAGGGAGGAACAAAGGATCACTGCCCCACCTGCTTTAACAGCTTGTGGGGATGATAATAGAACACATACCATTGGATACCCCCACACTGCAACCCAGGACACGGAGCTTTAATTAATATTCTTTAGATGGTTCCTTGTTCAACAAGAAACTGAAACACCACAAGTAAGAGCAGCCCTAAACGAGACTATTAGCTGTGCAGTGATTGTGTTAATTGGCCTTGCTGCATATAGATCGACACTGTGAGCATTACCAGCGTTGGGGAAGGGAAAGGAATGAAAAGGCAACAGGGACAAAGTGGAAGAGGGAAAATTTAGGTGAGAACTTAGTCAGAAGTTTTCCCTGTGAGCGTGGTGAGACCCTGGCCCAGGTTGCCCAGGGAGGCTGTGGCTGCCCCAAGCCTG
>NW_008666336.1:0-297 GCF_000695815.1 Acanthisitta chloris | reverse complement strand
TCTCAGTGGGGTTTTGGGGGTCTCAGGGGGTTTGGGAGTGATTTTTGGGGGGTCTAGAAGGGTTTTGGGGTGCCCTGACCCCCCTTTTTGCCCCCCAGGCTGCTGGTGGGGCTGATGGACAGGGATGGATCCGGGGGGGGTCTCAGTGGGATTTTGGGGTTCTCAGGTGATTTTTGGGGGGTCTCAGGTGATTTTTGGGGTGCCCTGACCCCCCGTGTCCCCCCAGGTTCCGTGAGCCGGGCTGTCCCCGTGCCCGGGGGGCCCCGGGGATCCCAGGGGGGTCTGGGGGTCTGGGGG
>NW_008666335.1:52143-71526 GCF_000695815.1 Acanthisitta chloris | reverse complement strand
TTAAATTGTATATATATATTTATTGTGGGTTTTTTTTCCTATCTTCACATTGGTTTCTGCAAACCCTAATTAACTGGACCTGCTTTAAACTCTGTTATATTGTCAGGGCATTCAGACAGCCCTAAAAGCACCATATTAATTGATATTATTGAAAAGTTGGCTTTTTAATGGTTAGCAACCCTTCTTCCACTTTATCCTTCCAAGCTTTCAACAAGGCCATTTTTATACTCTGGCAAAACGAATAGATTTATTAGTATTCCCGTTGTTAAATTGCTTTGACATCAACTGATTCTCACATCAAATGTGGAGGTAGGCAATTATTACCATCCCTCTTTATCAAGGAGGAAAGAAAGGGCAGTATTCACAGAGCACTGAGCACGTCCCTGAGTTTAGTCTCCCCAGACTCTCTGTACAGAGACAAGCTCCTCCAAAGGGCAACATTTGAAGAGCCTGCTGAGATGAGCCTACCAAGATGAGTCAGATTATTCAGCTGGCTAAATTAGACTCTTCAAATGAGTCAGTGGTAACACTCCTAATGGCTTCAGAGGATGTATATTCAAGCAATTAGCTGCAATGTGTAACTGGAGTTCTATATAATTAGCTATACAAATTGCAGCAGTATACAATAGGTTGCTATGTCTTAAATAAGCAATGAATGAATACAGTGTGACTGGAGCTCAAGGTTATTCTTGTCTTCATTTTCCTCCTACAAGAAGCCTGCAGGGCTTTGATTTCCAAAGGCAGATGAAGTTTGTCTTTGTTAAACCTATTATAACTAGATGACAATTCTTCAGGCCTGGCTTAGTATTCAACTTAGAAACTTCTTTTCTGTCTGCTTTATATATTCCTTGATTCTTGAATCTCATTTTGTGCTATGACATTGCTGTTTTCTCCCGACACCTCATTTCTATTCTTCTCTAAAGTCTTACAAAGATATGATTGAAAGGGGCCTTCAGAGGCCAAAGCAGGGTGGTGTCAATGTTAAGTCAGGTCCCTTGAGGCCTTCATACTTGTGCTGGTTTGGGCTGAAGTAGAGCTAACTTTCTTCACAGTGGCTAGTGTGGGACTATGTTTAGGATTTGAGCAGAACACAGGGTTGATAATGCAGAGATGTTTTTGTTATTGCTTACACAGACCCAAGGCCTTTGCTCTTTTCCATACTGCCACACTGGCAAGGACGTTGGGGGTCCATGGGAGCTTGGGAGGAGACACAGTTGGGACAGGTGACCCAAACTGACCAAAGGGATATTCCATACCATATGACATCATGCTCAGTATATAAAGTGGTAGGAAGAAGGAGGAGGGGGGGACATTTGTAGTGATGGCATTTGTCTTCCCAAGGAATTGTTACATGTGGTGGGGTCCTGCTCTCCTGGGGATGGTTGAACAAATACTGCCCATGGGAAGCAGTGAATCAATTCCTTGTTTCGCTTTGCTTGTGTGTGCAGCTTTTGCTCTCTCTGTTAAACTGTGTTTATCTCAACCCATGAGTTTTTCTAGCTTTTACCCTTCCGATTCTCTTCCGCATCCCATTGGTGAGGAGTGTGTGAGTGGCTGTGTGGTTCTTGGCTGCTGGCTGGGGTTAAACCACGACAGTGCTGTCTTGCTTTGACTGTCTCCAAGCATGGAGGCTGCACAGCCTGTCTGTGTCTCTCTTGTAATGTTTATCCACCCTCACTGTGAAGAATTTTTCCCTTATACTCAATTGTTCTCTCTGGTTTCCATTTGCTGTACCCTGTGTCTGTCAGCTCTTAATCTGGCTTCATCTCTTTATTAAACTCTCTTTAGGTAGTTGAAAATAATAACATGATTCCTCTTAGCCTTCTTTTCTTACAGCTAAACAAGCTCAACTTCTGAAGCCTCATCATGTCCACATGTGCATTGGTCCCCAATCATCCAAGTGAAGAATTTGCTTTAGCTTGTAGATAACTTTGTTATCCTGTGAAGTCCAAGACTGAACACAGTGATCTGGACATGTTCTCTTCACAAGTGCAAAACAGGGGGGGAAATCAGCTTGCTCCAACTCTCAGCTATGTTTTTGTCAAAGCAACCCATCATGCAGTTGACATTTTTCACTGTAAGGCTAGTTGGCACACTCATGTTCAACTCCTTGTCCCTCAGCACTCTAGGTCTTTTCTGCAGGATCATTCATAGTCAGCCAGATCTCAGCCTGAACTGTTCCCTTAAATTATTCCAATCCACTTGCAGGCCTTTGTTTTCAGGAACAATTTCCAAACTTTGATCTTAAAGTATATCTGAAATGCACAGGTTTTGAGACTGCAGATCCATCACTAATGGCTGTTGGCAGAGGTCTGCTAAAGCAAATGGAACAGACAACATTTATATAGCAAAAGATCTTGATCTAGCTTTCCTTTTAATCCTCGTATTTTTTCTCTGAGTACCCTCTTTAATGGTATAAATATCCAATCTTCATTTCTATTCTTACTGTGCTTTTAGCTTCAGTATTAACTTGTGGTAATGATTTAGTTTTGCCTGGTTTTTAATCCAAGAGTCTTGATTCAGCTTGCTTGACTCTCTAACAGGATCATTATTTCCCCCTGCATGTTGTAAATATGCTGATAAATGTGTTAATTGAAATGACTGTCAGATGTACTGAAAATGAGTCCTTGCAGGAGTCCAACCCTGAGAGTGTGTTCATAGCTAATGCTAAAGCAGGAAGCTCTGCAAGTTAGACTGTTTTTTGCACTATAAAAAAAGAGCAATGATTATTTTGCTAAAAACCACAAAGACACACATGCATATGGATGCACACACCAGTACACACTCTCAAGGAAATAGTTCTAGGTAGATTCTTTATAATGGTGGACAGCGTGGCCAGTTTTGTCAGTTAACTCAGCTCTAATCAATCTGTCTAATGCCTTTCACAATATCATTTCATTAAAGGCTCAGAATGATCATTCACTCATCTGCTCTTTAGTTGCTGGGTTTGATTTTTATTCTTTTATTGTGGGAACTAATGTGTATCCCATATGAGCTGGTCTTTTCGAGCATTTCCTATTTATTGCTTATGTGCTAGGAATATGTATTGCCTTTATTTTATAGATGTTAGAGGGTGAAATCCAGTGGGGGATTTCTGCAGGGTATGGTATGTAAAATAGTTAGGTTCTTGTAGAGTTGAAACTGCTAGAATATTCACTGAGTTATCAACAATCTTCCCCTCATGAAGCAGGTTAATTGGCATCCTGTATAAGCCATTAGGCATTTTTTATTACTGTTCTTCAGGCTGTATTCCACTTTTATTTAGACTTCAGTTTTCAATGAGCTTAAAGGTAATTTGAATGAAGAAGTGGCTAGCACAAAAATCTGCCTTCCACTTTCAACTGTCACTGTCCAGATGCAGGGCAGATGTAATCAGAGGGGATGAAAGTTCCCACTGATACAGAGGAGAGTATAAAAAGAGAAGGACCATGAGAAAAGCAGCCCCCAGTGAAACCCTTGGGCCGGTGTGACCAACACTCCTGTTTCCACATGTTGGTTCCTGTCCTTTAATCATACTTTTTTCTTCCCCATAATACTTCTGAAATGTCATTGTAGAATCTTACCCACCTTGATAATGATGTTTACATTTCCTTCTGTTTACATGCTGCATTTATTCCCATCCAGTTTGTATTTATTTGTTTTCATGTTAATAGCTGGCATTATTCAGACAACACACTACAGCTGCCTGCTGAGACACTACAGTACCTCCATAAGTGATGTGGGTGTTTCACATGACAGAGCAACTGAAGCTCCCTCTAAACTCTGGTCCTGTTCAGGATCCTCCACACGCTGGCTCACTGTATCTCAGATCAGGGCAGTTGCCTGATGAGCCATAACTTAGGCTCTTTGTGGGTCAGTGGAATAAAACGGTCTTTATCCACTTGCATCAGGTCAAAAACTGGGTCACAAACCACATGTTGTCTTAGGGAACATGCCTGATGGAGAATGAAGAGGAAGAAGTATCTGCAGCTGAATTTTGCCTCTTTCCTTCTCTCTAGAACCCATGTGAAAAGGAAGCAAGTTTAGGACCAAGATTTTCATCCGCCTGAGAGATGTGTTGCAGCTCTTATTTTCTTAGCATGCTTTTCCACCAATGTGGTCTATAATCTTCATGGGACTATACTTTGCTGCAGATGGGCCACTGTGCAAAAAACTCATGTCTGATCTCTGAATCCAGAAGGATCCTGATTCTTTAGCCCATTTAACAGGGCTCTGGCAGAACGGTGCTGCGTTCTTGGATTTATTTCCAGTGTGTTTCATGTAACAACCTTTTTTTGGTGAAAAATACATGCTGTTCCTGAAACAGGCACCATTCCTGATTGCAAAGTTGTTGCTCATCAGCTAATATGAGGTATACTCTCCACCAGTGGGATTAGCAAAGGGTGGTTTCATCACTCCCAGAAGACTTAAGAGCATCATTTACACCATATTTGATGGAAAAAGTACCTAGGATTTGTGTTTCCACCTCATCAGATAGTTGTGTGACCCTAGGCTCTGCTGCAGGAGGTACATTCATCCTGCTTTCAGCTCTCAGCTCTACCCAGTGCAATTTTAGCTCTCCGAGTGCATTAGTCTCAGAGGCTTTTGGTGTGTCTCTGTCTACCTCTGGATTGCACCTGTACAACTTAGTTTCCACGATGAAATTGCAATGCAACTTCATTACAGACAAGGACAGGCAATAGTCCCAGTGCTCAGCCTTCACATGGGCCTCACGCTGTCTCTTAGGTACTTTTTATTCCTTGGTGGTTTTTACTGTCTGGCAGACCTAGTAGGGACAGCAATACTCTCTACAGTATTTTTTTGTCCTCTAGTAAGGTAGGTTCTCTTGGTAACATTTGAGGTCCTTCTCTGTGCCTATCCTAATTTGAATTCAGTATTCTTGAATGTAGTTAACTAGACTTACACACTGCATCCCACATAAATTTCATCAAAGCCCTTATTAATACTTCACTATCTCTCCTGATACAACCAATCATCTACTACTGTCTCTCCTGTCACTTAAAAGTCAGGAGAAAAATGTGTTTGCATGAGCAGGTCACCCAAGTCATTTTAGATTATACAGCTAGATGGTAGCCAACAGATAATAAAGGGTTTCGCTAACCTTGGAAGCGCTGAATGCCACGAGTTATTTGTCTGATAGGTTGCTCACAAAAAACCCTTAAAACTGCATTTCAGACTTTTGCTATTTACAGCATCTAGTTTGTCTTGCTTCAGACATTTTCTCTGGATTGTGAGGGAATTCTCTCACTTCTATCTCTTTCCAGCTTCTTTGCAGTGGTGACACAAGTTGCCATTTTGTACCTACAGAGATTTCTTGTTTTACAAGGGCACTGTCCTCTACCCAACTTCAAGGTTATTGGATGACTTTAAGATGTGTGGATGTGAAACAATGTTACAGCAGCACTAGGGAAATGATCATCCCCTGTACCTGGCACTGGTGAGGCTGTACCTCGAATCCTGTATTCAGTTCTGGGTCATTCACTACAAGAAAGACACTGAGGTGCTGAATGTGCAGAGAAGGGAACAGAGCTGGTGAAGGTTCTGGAGCACGTGTCTTATGAGGGGCAGCTGAGGGAGCTGGAGGTGTTTAGCCTGGAGTAAAGGAGGTTCAGGGGAGACCTTATCGTTCTTTACAACTACCTGAAAGGAGGTTTTGTAATGAGGTGGAGATTGGTCTCTTCTCCCAGGTAACAAGTGACAAGATGAGACAAAACGGCCTCAAATTGCACCAGGGGAGATTTAGATAGGATATTGGGAAAAATCTCTCACAGAAAGGGTTATAAAGTGCTGGAATCAACTGCCCAGGGAAGTGTTGGAGTCACCATCCCTGGAAGGGTTTAAAAGACATGTAGATGTGGCAGTTAGGCACATGGTTAAGTGATGGAGTTGGTCGTGCTGGGTTAACACTTGGTCTTGGTGACCTTAGAGGTCTTTGATCTAAGAAAAATTATTAAAGTTCTGTACCAAGTGAATTTATATTACCCTAAGTATAACCTGGGAATTTTACATTCACACTCATAAGTTCTTGATCCTACTCTGTGGCCTCAAGCAGAGGAAGGGCACCAACCTGTTGGAGAGAGTCCAGAGGAGGGCTACCCAAATGGTTAGAGAGATAGAGCAACTGTCCTTTGAAGCCAGGCTGAGAAAATTGGGATTATTCAGCCTGGAGAAGTGAAGGCTTCAGGGTGATCTAATTGTGGTCTTCTGGTACCTGAACAGACCCTACAAGAAAGATGGAGATAAACTTTTTAGAAGTGCATGTACTGATGGGACAAGGGGGAGTGATTTCAAACTGAGACTAGGTTTAGATTAGATATTTAGATGAAATTCTTTAGTGTGATAGTGGTGAGGGACTGGACCAGGTTGCTCAGAGCAGTTGTAGATGCCTCATCCCTGTAATTGTTCAAGGCCAGGTTGGATGAGGCTCTAAGCAACCTGGTCTAGTGGGTGTCATCCTTGTCCAGGGCAGCAGGGCTGGAATGAAATGATCTCTAAGGTCCCTGGCAACCCACACCATTCTATGATTCTATAATAAATGTCACAGATTTGGGAATGGCATCCTGGGGCAGGAGGGGTAGGAGTAACCCTGGTTGTTGAACTCACACCATGTGAATTTTTGCTTTGCAGACTGATAACAGAGGGTTAGTGGTTCTTTGGACTTTGTTCTTTGGTCTGGGCGTCTCTTATCTTTTGGTCAGTCTGGTGTATTGTATACAACAATGAAAACACAGTAAGAAACACTTGAGCATTTTTCAAATTATTTAGAAAAACCTCCAGACAAACCGGGTTATATCACATAATTTCATCTCAGGAAGCAAAGCAGAAGTATAAACCTTGAGTTTTGCCTAAGATGGCATTCTGAAGTCCATGCAACTACCTTCACATCAAGCTGAAAATTCTCAAGTTATTTTTTCACTTATTCAAATAGATAGAAAATGTAAGGTCCATGTTTTTTCCTTAGCATTACCATTTTGGTGCAGTTCCCACTAAATTGAAACCGAAAAGGTAATAAGGGAAGTTTCCATGTTAGGTCTTTTTCTTTCTTTCTTTCTTTTTATTAGTTTCAGACTATAATATTTATTCTTTAGTAGGTCTTGTTGGTAAAATAAAGCTGAATTTTTCAGAGCTCACTACTGAGTCAAGAGGCTCCAAATAAATCAACATATGGGCTTTTAAATTCTACCTAAAAGGATTATAGTGAGAGCTATTAAGGCATTGGGTACTTTTGAACATCTAACCCCTGCACAGAGGATTAAAGACAGTTGATCTCTTCTGAAAACTTTGTTCATACCTGCAGACTATTGTAGGTCTGGCTTCTCTTCTTTTCATTGGTTTCTTGTTCTTTATCCAAAGATAGGATCTTATTTCTGAGGCTAAGACCTTCAAACTCCTGAGAATTGATTTGAGAGGCTAAAACATGTTAAATGATTGCTTGCCAGAAGCCTTACTGCAAGAATGACTTATAAAATGCAATTCTTGTACTAAATCTATGATGCTGCTGAAATCCCTTGTTGGAGGAATAGCAAGGGCTATGCGGAACAGATTGAAATCTGGCAGGAAAGGAAAGGATTATGGCATGCAGTGAATGACAGCAGGGAGACGACCATGTCAAAAGTTCACAGGCAGTATGTGATATCAATAATTTACAAGGCACTTCCATTCCCTTCTCTTTATCAACAAAGTTGTCTACAAGCTGTTTGGAGGGCTTCTCTTGTTCACTGGTTTTGCTACACCACAAATGGATGAAATATTCTTACATATAACATGATGTTATGTCATGTACATATATCTTTACTATGTCTCTAATGCAGTGCAACAGGATACATTGGCTGTGTTCAGCTGTGCCAAGTATCATACCCTGACATCTGCATAGCCATGACTGTTATCATCACTGAATACTTTGGTTTTTTTCATCTGCCCATCCTTATGCACCTAGTGACAGGAGAGTAAACCCCTTTGAATATGCATGTTTGTGTGTGTCCATGTCAAAGAGTGCTGGGGGGAACTAATGCCTAAGGCATTGGAGAAGCATCACAGTTTGAGAAGTCGCCTAGAGACAGTTTTCAGTGAAAAGGCTTGGAATGAAGGTTTGCACTACTTGATTCCCTATATCACAGAGGTATGAAGAATAGATTTTATTTCCTATCTTTCCTTCTGAGTACAGTACTTGCATGGCACACAAAATGAGATAGTGATGGTCTAAGGGCAAGGCTCTCCCAGGATTGTATTTTTTAAATTATTATCAGTGCTCTTTCTAGTTTATAAGTAACTGAAGAACAGAAATTATCATCTAGATATAAATGAGGATAAAACATTAAATCACCAATTTGACCAATTACAACATTTTGAGATACATTCATTTTGAAATAGAAACATGAAGGATAGACCAATCTGTATAGACTGCCACATTCTGAGCTATTATAGGCAGTTTTAATTAGGAGGAGAAACTGGGGCTTGGGATCTTGAATGCAGTTCCATGTATTTACAAGAACACACTAAGCCTGTTACTCCTGGGCACGGAGCAGAGATGGTTTCCAGTTCCATCTCGGCACCCTCAGTCCAGCACCTATATTCTGATACTCTCTGTCCTTGTCCCGTCCTAGTCAGCTTATTCTAACTGATTTGCTCAGCTCGTTCAGTTTTACTTGTTATATTCCTGTGCTGCACTCTTCTACACACTCTAACACACAGACACACACACACCCCTTTCACATAGTAATAGTAACTGAAACCTGTCAGCTCAGAGCACTGAATCTTTGTGTTGGGTGGATGTGTGTGCTTTACTCTTCTACCTTCATACCTGAAAAAAAAGAGAGTCATAATATCTGCTAGTGCCTAAAAGGTTCAACCTGACCTAAAGCAATTTAACCTGCAAACCTTATCAGGGAGCAAGTGGGACGGATTGTGCACTTGTTCAGCTATTAGAGGACTTGGAATTAGTTCCCAGAGTTGTCCCAAACCCTGCTTGTTACTCTGTATAGACATGTCTGGTGTGGCTCTTCAAGGGGTCTTTAAAGGTAGTTGCCTGTGTAGCTCTGATGGCTCAGGACCTCTGTCCACTTCCCAGTGGAGTAAAAAGGGGTGACAGTGTTTTTTCCCAGAGCCATTGCAAGATGGCAACAATCAAAACCAGAGAGACATGAAAAGACTGTGAGGAGAAGGTCTCTGTTTGGTGGGGGTGGGTAAAATAGATGAGCTGAACTAAATAGTAAATATCAATTTCCCTGGAAAACAATATTCTCCCTCCATGTACAGCCACATTATGGCATCTCTGATCTTGCCTTCTTTTGCCACACATATCATACCAATATCTGACCACTTGTTTCCTATCAAAAGCTGACCTTGGAAGAGTGAAAAGAATGAGGAAACCAGCATAAGGAAAAAAATCAGGTTTGTTTTTTTTCTGGCCAGCAGGATAAAAATTACACAGATAATAATCCTCTGCAGTCCTGATGATACAATCTGTGAAGTGATTTAGCCTGGCACTGCTCTGCTTGCTGCCATGGAGCTACTGTAGCTGAGACCACATGGGGCCTGGCCTTTTGCTCCCAGCATCTGCTGGTGTGACACAGACTGACAGCGAGGACAAAAAGAGCATTCAGGCAAGCGTTCAACACCTTGCTCCATTCTCACTGGCATAGAGGTCCTGGTAAATTCATGAGTTTTAGGAAAGTCGGGAGAAGTGATGTCCCTGGTGGCCATAGAACTGTTTGAGAGACTGAGCCTTGATTGCTAGTTGATTTAATGGTAAGTCCAGAGTAACTGGTTGCAGTTGAGACCTGGCCTTGTGGATCTCTCTCTCTGAAACCAATCAGCACCATTTTTACAGCAGTTTGTTATTTGTCCAGAGTCACAGGAACATAAGGACAAGCACAGCATGTCAGCCCTGGGTGCACACAGTCCATACATCTATGTCCAGTGGTCACCCAGGGCAGATGCATTGGGAGGACAAATGTAAGACAAAATAATGGGATTTTTCTTCACTAGAACACTCTCACAACTTCCATGTGACTTAAAGTATAAATACAGATTTGGTTTTCATTATTCCATTTGCATACTTCTGTAGGAAGTTTCCAACTGAAGAGCATCTTTTTTTGTCAGTCAATAGGTTGGGCTTACAAATGAGGCTAATCTGGCAGGCTTGTCCTCCCTGCTTACTGACCTAAAACTCCCTGTGGCATTTGCCACTTTGCCATCAGTGCTTTCTTCAGCTTTTTATTTCCCCTTTTTATTATGCAGCATTAATTACTGTTTCACCAAATAAAAATGAGCCTTGGAGATCACAATGTGGGTGAGCACTGGCTCACGTGGTGTCAGAGTAAGGATGAATTCTTCTGCTATTGACTAATTATATTTCCTAGTGTATGTTACAAGCCAACCCTCTTAGACTAAACCTTGAACTATTCCTAGTCATGTCCTCCAGTGGGATCCCCAGCTCTTGCAGGTCTCCTGACCTAAGGAGGTCATTAATTAATGTCTACATTTCTGCATGTGTATAAATATGCATAAAATTTAGTCATTCTGAAATGAAAATCCAATGGGTTTTGCTAGCATATATTTGCACTTCCTTAATCCTAGGTAGAATGATATATAATACAAAGACCTTCTAAACATACTGCAGATTAGGTTTAATCATTTACAGTTTGTCCAGGATTTAATTTTTTCCCCGATGTACTTGATTCATTAATAGTTTTGCTACATAACATTGTAGGTATTGCTGATGTGAGTGTTTTGAGTGCAGGAAGTTCATGTTGTTTTATGAAAACTAGTTAGCTGGAAACAATAGATACTATTCTTCAGCTTGGACTATCACCAATAATTATCTTCTGGCTACTATGCAAATATCTCATGTCCTAATTTCCACACTTGTTCATTTAACATATAAGCTCATTACAGCTGAGGTGTTTATTTAAAGGTCCTGCAAATATCTCAAAGCAAGTTCTCAACAGCTTTATAAATGAGAAGTTTGCTTCACTGGCAAATTCCACTTTCTGTTTCAGACATGGTCTGCAATCCACAGCTATTTTTTCCTTAGTCTTAGACACCACAGCTGGGCACAAGGCCAGATTTTGATCCCAGTCTCTTTATTGGTTTCAACTGAATAACTTCAGATTTCAACTGGTTCTCTGATAAACTGAGCTTGTCCTTTCACTCAAGTGTCTGTCCAATGCTCAGTTGCTAAGAGGAAAAGCACAAGGAAATAACCCTTATTTGCATGTGACACCTGACTTGTTATTTCTATTTGCCAAGAAAACTAAAATCTAGAGGAATAGCACATGCCCCTTTTCTCTCCCCAGTCCCCACTGAGTACAAAGGCATACTCAAACTTCATTGCACAATTTCTGTGTTCTTAGAGGCTTGTATACCCCTCTCAAATTGCTTGCAGGTTCGGAGTACACACAGAGGGTTGTGTGGGGATTGCAATGTCTTGGTGCAATACCCAAGGACTGACTCCAGTAAGTCACAGAGCAGTTTTGCAGATCACCTTTCTGGCCAAGCCTTGCCTTCCTTTACAGTCATACAGTCCTAATGACACCTTCTCCCCTGTGACCAGTCAATACTTGGCCTGGAACAATTCTGTCTGCACTACAGCTTTGATTAAATCATGATCAATTTTTGAGGAAAGCACATCATAATGCTCCAGTTAGATCTTTTTGGTGCCTGGAACTGGACCTTGCTGTCCATGCAAAGGGATTTGCAAAACTGTTTGGCATAACAAGGTGCACAGCCAACAGCTTTTCTTAACAAAGACTCAGTAAGCAAAACAGGATAGTAAAAAGTAGTTCACACATTCTTATGCCTTTTCTCCCTCCTGATCCCCCCTCCTCCTGAAAATGCCTAAACACAAGAGTCATGATGAGGGCAGACCTCCATTGCACTGCAGGGCTGTGCACTCAAGTGTATCCAACCATTTGTCTGAGCTGCTGAAGCCGTAACAGGGACAGGAATGTGGGGGGAGGAAACTAGCCCAAAGGCTCCTCCAAAAAACCCTCCTCCATTCACTACTGGCAGACAAACCTGCCTTTTTGCTTATCCTACACTCCCTCTCTGGGTCAAAGAGTGCAGAAATGTCAGCTGGAGGCCCCAGAATAAACTCAGTTGCTGCCTCCTTCCCAGTTCTTATCTTTCAGGAATGGCAAAGGTCTTGGGTAGTGACTTCCTCATAGCAATGCAAAGCACAAAGCTGGAGTTTTGGGACACAGCCTTGGTTGTGATAAGAAACCTACCATAGGTGTTTCTTTGGCTGCCATAACCAAAATGAGGTCAGTCTGTTATTTCCTGTGGCTGATGTGCTTAAGATTTCCAAAGTCAAGGCAGCAGATAAATGAGAACTAACTTGTGTTTTCCGGCTCAGAGAATTCAGCCACTATTGTTGTTTCTTGCCTCACTGCAGTCAGGCTTGTAGCATCAGGCAGTGGGTGCCAATGCCAACGTCCCTTCTGGACACCTCAGCCCTGCAGAGATGTCAGCTTTAGATATGGTGCTCTTTAATTCAGCTTCATACAGGCACAGAGAGAACTGAGAGGCACTTTCATCCAGCACTGGGAGCTGGTTTGGGGTGCAGACCATTTGTGAGCTGGGCAGGACCACAGCTGTCTCAAGTTTATTCAGCACTCATGGGCTCTAAATCTAAATTTAGAGATTATTGCTATTCAATTTCCACTGCTCCATGAAGTAGAGCCACTCCTCCATGCCTTTGGCCACTCTAGGTGTAAGACCCTGCCCCAAAGATTGTCTGCCTAAATGTTAACTGTGGCAGAGATACCAGCAGCCCAGTGAAACCCCATTATCAGCAATGCCAGAAAATGCTGAAGGGCACACACAGTGCAGCATCATTTGGTTTACAACAGCCCTCTGGAAGCACAATGATCTATCAAAGAGTGACTATCTCTGCTCTTGAGTGGATCAGCACAAAGAAAGGTTAAGGCAGCACGGTTGGGTAATTGGTTTGTGTCATATAAATTGAAGCTTAGAAAGCTGGGAGGAGCAAAACAAAACCAGACCAGAACACACAGCAAGTAAGCTCCTCTAAAGAGTGCATGGAACAAATACTTACCCTTCTTGCAACCCTGATAAACCTAATCAGGATTAATTACTATGTCTGACTTGAAAATTTTCCCCTGCCAAATGTCCATTATTTTCTGACAGATTCCCTCCTGATATACCTATATGGCTGAGGCAGGCAGGTTTCAAAGACAAAAGGCTTTTTCTAACACAAAAATCTCCAACACAGCCAAATAAAAAAAACCAGATTCTGTCTTTTAGCTCCAAACATCTCTTTCCTGATTGATTTTGAGCCCCACTAAACACATTCATGTGAAGGAAAACAAATACCAGTCTCTGTTTATTTAATCCATGGCAGCAAACCAGCTGAACTGGTTCTCACTGCAATCTCTGGACACTAAACGGGACCTTTCCCGGGTGGACCTCTCAGCACTTCCGAGGTGTCAGTGTGGTCAGTTTAGCAGTAAACCACAGATCAAAAATATCTACCCTGAAAGACAGAATTCCTATGTTGGTAAATCCAGCTGGTAAATGGATCTCAGAGGAAAGATCTACCTGCACCCACCAGTACCCAGTGTTCCTGTCCTTGTTCAATGCCAATACAAAAGTACACGTATGTGCACATAGAACTACTACAGATTGAGATAACAGAGAGGCAAAATAATGCTTAATAAATATTCTTTCCAGGGCAATTGATATTAGAGAGGCTTAAGGAACTAAAAAATTCCTTAATTCCAGACCTGTGATTAGTCCACTCCTCCATATATGCAACAGCCATATCCAACCTGCAGAGTTCAAGCTAACAGTAATATTAAAGAAAATGTTGTGGGAAGTGAAGTCCTTTAATTAGTATAACAAATATATTCAGAAAAAAATGATGCAAGGATATTTTTTTTCTCAGACAATGCATAATTAGCCTGAGGAACTCATTACCATAAGATATAAACTTTAAAGAGTGTCAGAAATACATAAACAGATTGTTTGTACAGAAGACAGTTATATCTGGTTACTTTAGAGGGGCTCAAACCTAATCATCATGCAAGTCATACACTTTTTTCCCCAAACACTCACAGGTAGGAATTTTCCTTCTGGGTAAATGTCTTGCTCCTGCCACCTGAAACTGATGACATTGGCTGAAGCCTTTGCTAGGATATTTGGTAAAGAAGACTGCAGGGATAGGATTGGTCTCATCTAACTCTGTCACTGTAGTAACTGGTATCCAGGCTAATCTGGCATTCTGAGTGTCCTCTCAAGTCAATGCACAGACACAGGTGCCTACAGTCACTCACACAGCTTCTCCTAGATAACATGTTGGGATGGACCATCCCTTGGTGTTCCCATGTCTCCTCTAATAAGATAGGGAAATTTGAGGTGGGAGACAACTCCAGATTGCCACATCTACAGGTGGATGCATTACATACTGGAGCTCCCACTGCATTCAGAGGGGATCTGGTCATTTATTTGCATCCCCAAGCAGAGAGCACTGTGCAGATAGTGCCGGGATTGCCTCCCTCTTCTCTTAATCTTGGGCCACCCATCAGTTCTGTAGGCATGCCAGGTATAACTGAGAAGACATTTCTAGTCAGAGCAGACTTCTTTACAAAAGTGGGCCTCCTTCACTGAGGTTGCTGAGCAGCTTTCAGATGTCAGCTGAAAAGCAACTCACCAGCTGGCAAGGCTGGATTGTAGAGGCTGGGTAGAAATGACTGCTTCAGAGCATCTGCTTCTGAACATCTGCACACTGGCTCTTGCTCAGTGCTGGTTTCATCCATGGCATAGCACCGGTGAGCAGAGCAGTCTAACAACCAGCAACAGCCATGAGAGTTAAAAATCTGCATCAAAGGGCTTGTTCTCAGCTCTGGTTCTGATGAACACTTTCCTCCTAACCCAGCCACAAAGTCAAGCTAGCAACAACTTGAAAGGATAACATCTGTCAGAACTAATAAGGGCTAATCTAGCATGGAAGAGATAACAACCAATTGAGTCGACAGGCAGAGAGAGGAACAAAGTCTGGCTACAGCACATTGAGAATCCATACAATTATAAATCATAAATTATAAAACAGCTCACTGTGGAATGAGGATACATCCACAGTAACAATTTTAATATTTGAAACAGTGCCTTGATTTGATTAGTGTTATAAAATCTGACCACAAATCAACTCCTTATGCCTTAAAAAAAATAAAATCCTTACCTGAATCTTCAATTACTAATCAGAGAAGCTTCCTTCTAGACAATCATTTTATTTAAGGAATTGGCAGATGTTTGGCTGCTTGTATGTGTCACAATTTTGAAACTGTCAGAGCTGCACTTATTCTTATTTGCTAATAATACCCACGTACCTACAAGCTACATTTTTTAATGGTACAGATGAATAATCTCTTTGCTCTTGTAGAGGGTTTTTTATGGCTTTTCTAAGCTGTGCATCTATTTTCACTTGACTTTAAAGCAATCAATATGCTGGCACAAAGGCAATTCATAGCTACAATCTGTAGCGACTGACAGGCTGATTTGGTTCCTTTAAATTGTTCTGATAAAAAAAAAAAAAGAAGAAGAAAGAAAAAGATGAAGAAACAAAAGGGAAAGAAGAATTCTGTACGTTATAAAGGTCTCAGGAGAGGAATTCTCTTCTCCTTAATAAGGATCTAGGTCAAGTATGACCCTTCAATTTTCATGGAAACCTTCCAAATTTGTTCCAGGGTGGCAAGACAAGAATTTAGCCCCAGAAGTAACCCCTGCTCAGCAACATGGCTTTCAAAGATGCAGGGTAATGAGTACCAGCTCTTAGGTCAGTTGCTCTGCTCACAAAAAAAAGACAAAGAGGGGCACAAACTCCTGCATTTGGCTTTTATTGGTGCTTCTTTGTACTGAGCCTTTCAGGAGCTGCCTTGGCAAAGACAAGCAGCTCCTTTTGGTGATGACTGAATGTGGGAGCTCTGTGCAAACACTGGAAAGGGAGTCACAGTGGAACACTCCTCAGCCTGCTGCTAGTGGGTCACCTGACAATTTTATATACAGGAGATTATTGCACTAAACCAATTGACATCTGCCTCATAGCCAAGGATTACACAAGACACATTGCTTTTGCTGTTGCCTCACCCATTGTGAGGCATAAATTAGTCGGTTGATGGATTTCATTGACTAACGTGAGCTGTAAAGAAGCAACACATTGCATCTGTGTTGGCTGGGTAACAATGGCTCTTTGTAGAGGGTCTGTTCTTGTCTCCAGCAGTCACGGCACAGTCATTTTGCAGTGTGCCCCAGGAGGAGGAGGCAGGCTGCTTCCAGGCTCTCTGAAGTTTTAGCAGGGTGAGCAAGTACTGGCCAGCACAGTGATATCCTCTACACCAAGTGCAGTGAGGGATTCAAATCAGTTCTGCTAAAGACATGGGCAACTGGTATAAGGGAAACCTTCTCGTTCACCTGTAGTACATCATACAGACCCTTTTTAACTGAGCTCTCGGAGCATGGCCAGATATTCAAACAGTGAGAAGAACTGATTTTCCTTCTTCTGTATATGCATGGAGATGTTCCCAGATATATCCTCTCTGCTTGTTTTGGAGAAGAGGTGGAGCTGAGAATGGAGGATGTGGGTCAGAGATTTGGCATTTACACGTTATATTTTACCTTGAGCTCCACTTGATGTTGTATAGCAAAGGTAGTTCTGATCCTCTGGCGGTACATGGTAAACAGTTTCCCTGCAAATGTGAATGTAAGAATTTTTTTATAAACACTGAGGAAGCTGAGGATTTTAGTGCTAGTGGTCTTGGATTTCAGCAAATCCCTTGTTGAATCATATGTTCAAGAGCACTGGCTGTCCTGAGATCTCAGAGGAAATTTGTGCTGCCAAACAGTGCCATTCATTGTGTGCATGATCCACACAACTTAGCAGACATGACAACAATACTTAATAGTAGGTGATACGGCCTTGCTTTTGCTTATTATTTTTATCACTTATTTCTGATATTGGCACATCTGGCATAAAACTCAACTAGGCTGTGCTCTGGAGGAAGAAACCTGGCATTTGCTATGGGGATGGTAGCAAGGGTAAATAATGAGCAAAACTGAGGTGGATTGAGCAAATCAGAGGTGGATTGTGCCTGCTGGAGCAAATCAACTGAGTGAAGGTGAGTTGGTTGTTTGCTGCATTCAGTGGGGGCATTTTAGGACTGAGATAAGGTGCTAGTAGGTCCCAGATTGATGTGTAAAATCATAAGATATATTAAATAAGGAGATATAAACTGAAGGACATACGGTTTTGGAGGGAAGAGCCAGTAAACCTATTACTGAGAATGAGATGGACTGGTGCAGAGCATCCCCCTTGCAACTTCTGCAGATGCTGAACTGTGGGGATGAATGTCAGCTTAGCAAGAGACTGAGACAGCTTCCTTCTCACAGGGAGCAAGAAGGCAAGGACAGATAAAGATGCAGATGAAACCACAAAAATCCCAGAAACTGGGAACGATGATTGCAAAAAAAGTAGTGTCCAATCTATCTGGGAAGCAGAGGAGTTATTGCACAGCAAGAACTTTTCCTGGGCACAGTTCATATGTCAATCTTAGTAGATTGGTTTCATTATATTGTTCATAGAATCATAGAATCATAGAACCATCAAGGTTGGAGGAGACTTCTAAGATCATTGAGTCCAACCATTAGCCTGCCAATCTGCTTTAACCCCTAACCCTAAACCATATCCTCCAGTGTCAGACCCAGATGCCTCTTAAACCCTCTCCAGGGATGGTGACTCCACCACCTCCCTGGGCAACCTACTCCAGTGCCTGAACACCCTAACAGGGAAAAATCTTTTCCCAGCATCTAATCTGAATCTCCCCTGTCTCAGCTTATGACCATTCCCTCTAGTCCTCTCACTGCAGCCATGGCAGAAGAGACTATTCCCCACCTCTCTACAGCCTCCTTTCAGGTAGTTGTAGACAGTGATGAGGTCACCCCTGAACTGCCTCTTCTCAGGACTAAACAAACCCAATTCTCTCAGTCATTCCTCATACAACGTATCCTAGACATTTTATGAGCCTCGTTTCCCGTCAGTGGACTAGCTCCAGCACCTCAATGTCCTGTTTATCACTGTTGGGCAGTGAAAACAAATCCTGTGGGATACTTCACATCCATGCTGCTGATGTCTTGGTCCCTAAGTCTCTGAAACTGTGTGGCTCCACATACAAAACCTGCCAGGAATGATCCCTGGCTGGTGCTACTTGCTGAACTGCACCTGGGAATGGTTTGGGAAGGTGTTATGTTATCTACCCCAGATCTGAATTAGGATGGGAGCTACTGTATCATTTAACAGCACAGGCAACTCCATTCCAGGCTGGAAATAATCCCTGTATTGTTTATTTTTTGAATAAAGTAATGACTGCTGAGGCTATCCTTGATTTGATACAACCAGCCTAAAAATGGACCCTTACTCCTCTACAATCTCACTCTTACTGTCTATACACTGTCTATCTGAACGCTGT
The DNA here is from genome assembly GCF_000695815.1 of Acanthisitta chloris. Classification (NCBI taxonomy): domain Eukaryota; kingdom Metazoa; phylum Chordata; class Aves; order Passeriformes; family Acanthisittidae; genus Acanthisitta; species Acanthisitta chloris. The sequence continues at coordinate 53,047 of NW_008666335.1, read as the reverse complement.
TGCTACTGCTTTTATGAAAAAAAGACCCAGCCCCAACAGTTAAAGTGGGCACAGAAGCAAAACACTCCCCTGTTTGATGATGGTAGTTAATAAAACTATGAAAGGAATTTATTCTAAGAACATGCAATAGAAATATCTCTTTTTGGATTAGTCAGCTGTCCACTAACTGGTCATGATTTCCAGAAAAATCCATCTGTTAGTCACAAGCACCTGACAAATAGTTTGCATACAATAAAGCTTAGCATGGGGGATTTGTCAGCTGGTTTGCACACACAGTTCATTATTCTCTGCATCGTGTGACTAGCCACTTCTAACATGTGATACAGTTCTTTCTCTTTATTTGCACAGAGAAACTATAAACAGGAGAAAACCAAATGGATGCATATCTAGACACATGTCAGTAAAAATGCTAAATAAGTAGCTCTAATTCTACAGCCATTCATTTTTGTGAATCCCCAGGTATCTTTGAAAATATCTGAATAATTAACAGTGATGACTCACAGCACATGGTCATGAGCATGGCCTTCTATTCATAGCAATATTTCTATATTCATCTTCTTCTTAATAACAGCAGTAGCAGCTGAAAATAAATCACTGCATTAGGCATCCCTATGGGTAAATTCAAACATGTAGAAGCACTTCATTGTCACTGCTCTCAGTCCATGAGAAACTGTGGGAAGAAAAATGTCATATAAACAGTCCAACATTTTTGGAGTCAACAAAGGTAGCTAGTCATAAACATGCTCATTTAAATTAATGAGTTGTGTGGCTAAATTCCCTAGCAAGCTTTGAGACTAATCAAACAAGATGTTTTTAATCTGTACGCAACTGCATGACTAATTCTGACAGACCAACCAAGATCCTCAACACAGAGATTTTTGTTCCACTTTCCCTCCTGTTTCTT
>NW_008666335.1:27175-52110 GCF_000695815.1 Acanthisitta chloris | reverse complement strand
CGGCATTCAGCTTGTGTGCTAAGTAATGTGTTTTTTCATATCAGACACTGCAGTCTTGTATCACTTTATCTCAATTTCAGGGGCAATCAGTTGAAGTTATAGAGATATAAGGCCTCTGCATCACCTCGCTATCAGATCCGCTTTGCTGTTTATCAATTAAAGGTCAGACACAGGTTAGTGAGGAAAAAACTGTCTGAAATCCCAGTCTGATAGCATTATTACAGCTTGTGTTTTGGCATGGGGTTAGCAATATGTCAGTTGTGCAGCACAGTGTGTAGAAATGGAAGAGAAATGGTAGGTTTCAATGTTGAGAAGTAAAATGGAGCTAAAATAGATGGAGATAAATACACATTTCCAATGTTTTGGGGACAAATCTTTTGTTAAAAAAATAGGGAGTTCTGGTACTACTTATTTCACTGATTTTGCTAAAAAGGGCAGACAAAGATTTGTGTGAAAGTGAAGAGATTTTTTACTTTGCTGGTGTTGTCAGGGTTCTGCTAGATAAAAGCAGCTGGAACAGCCCCCACTGTTGAAAAAGATGCCATAGGGCTCATTTGCAAATCTTGTTTGAACTACAGCAAGACCAGGGCCATCTATACAAAGCACAGATGCCTTTGCTGTAGAGGATCAGCAGCTCCAGACTCATCCTTGGCAGGAATGATTCTACCATGTTGTCCTGGCCAAAATTCCCTTAGAAGAGGGAGTCTGACCCATGAACGTGACATAAGAGCTTGTGTCACGTTTTCATTGGTCATTTTGATGAAGTCTGGGCTCAAGTCCTTGCCATTGCCCTAAGCCTTGAGCCCAGCCCTGATGGTCATCCTTCACCACAGAGATGCAGCTGCCAACATTGCCCATGACTGGCTTAATGACAGGCCTTTAAAGCATCTGCAGGACTGATCATGACAACCTCCCATCTCCCTTCTTCATATATTGCCTTCTCAGACTTCTCAAAACACCCTAAGAGACTGGGAAGGCATGATTTACCCTTACGAGCACTCTGTTAGTGTGTCCCTGTCACAGTAAACTCACCTTGGTGTTTTACAGCTCTGCCTTCAGAGATGTTAACAGCTATTTCTCCTGGTACTGTCACTTCTGTAACAACAGGCCTGGCATGGGGTTGGATACTGCCATTTCAATGTGTAGTGGCTGCTGTTAATGATTCATTGCATATTGTAGTGTCACAGTTTGGGTACTCCAGGCTTACATTCACTACTGATCCTCAGAGAAATAAACCATCCTGTTCCCAGTCAGATGCAGGAAAACCCTGCCCCATGACTCACTCTCTGATAACTGTACCATAGGCACAAGCACATTACAAGTTAATTTCTTCAGCAGAGGGCTCAGGATGAAGAAATAAAGACCTTAGGAACAACAGAAGCATCTCAGGTCATTGGTCATGTTGGGGAATGCCAGCATCAGAAAATGCTGCCTCTGTTCCACCCTTGTGCCAGTCTGGGGGCCGTGCTGTAGCTGGCTTATTCAACTGACTGGTGCAAGAAAAAACAGGTTTTCCCAAAGTTGTGCTGGGAACTAACTAAATGAGCATTGCCACTGAATCCTTCTTCTCATGAAACTGCCATCTCAGGCTGCCTGGTCTTTTTGTCAGCCTAATGTGCAGTTATTTTGAGGACCAAGCAGCAACACAATGCAGAGATATTTCCAGCAGGGATGATGTCTGCTGGGGGAGATATTTGCTGATGATACCTGTCTGGTTATGTGCACATAAGTCACTAAACCTGAGCTCCACTGTGCAAGACTATGCATGACATTGTGTGTTCAGGTAGGCCTTATCTGGCAGATATAGTCACCATGCTGTGTTTTCTGGAAATAAGAAAGAGGATCTGGGACCCTTCTATCATCAATAGATCTGTGCAGGCTGTAGAAGAGTTTCAAAGCCAGTAGGAAAACCAGTGAGGACCCAGTTATGTCAAGTTGTTGTCAGACAATAAAGTTACCCTAAAGAAATTCCTCTTTCCGTGACATAGTTGAGGAGGAACACTTGCATTTGTGGCACTTCATATTTGGTGAATTCATACAAAGTGAAGGAAAGAGAAAAAGAAGGATACTCAGAGAAGAAACATCTGATGAGTAGGCTGATTGTTAGTGTGGGTAGTTTGCTGGTTAAAGGATGCCAGCTGTGTAAATCAGGATTTAGCTCTGCCAATCCAGGCAGAGATGATGCCTCACTGTCAGCTTGTTTTACATTTTTTATAGAAGCAAATCAGTAAACACAGCTGTACACATGGGGAAATCTTTTATCCTAGCTGAAAAAAGTCACAATGTACACAGCTGTACCTCAGCCCTGTGTGATTCTTGATGCCTTTTATGTTAAAGACTGCTATCACTTTGAAAATAACCACCTAGATTCCTCGATTTCACTTTGGAAATTACAGAACAATATAATGGGCATCTATCAAAATTACTCAAAAGAGTCTAAAGTACTAAATGAAAAACATTATCCTTTCTTCAGGACTTCTAAACCACTCCTACAATTCTGCAGCAAGGAGAAGATTTTCTATTAGATATTACAGATAAAGCTCTTAAGTTCCATCACATTACTCTAAGGGCACCTGAGAGTGAATTATTCCAAACCATTCTCAGAATTATACTTAAGCCAAAGGTTCATGACAAGAGAAGGACCTAGCATTTTATTTTTCCTCTTCTGAAACCATTTTTTTTTGCCTGCTGCCTGTAGTAGTTAATCACCTAAAAGTCTTTGCTAGAAACCAGTCTTATGCTGTGCTGTGTCTCCTGATAGCACTTGGGAGAGTTTCCAGAGCCAGCTGATGACTATCATGGCAAGATCCTTCTTTGCCTTTCATATAGATACAAATGGGGACTAAATCTGTTACACTGATTGACTTTGGTACATGAGTTTAAAACCAGGAGCTGACTAGAATGCCATGAAGTCATGTCTACACTGTTCCATAGCAGATACTGTCATTGATGGGTGTCATCATCCAGTATTCCCCTCATTGTACTGGTAAGATGACCAGATATTGTGTAGAACTAAATTTTCTTGTCATTTATCAGCAAACCTGCTGATCTTTTGGTGAAGGAGTAACAGAACATCTTGGCATTTTTGAAGACAATTTAAAATAACAGCTGAGGATTTGAATAATCATATGTGAATATAAAGGAGACTGAAAAAATCTTCTCTAAAGGAGACCAGTTATAAAAGAACCACTTCAGAATTGTCCAGAATAAAATTCTACCTCCCAAACAGACAAATTTGGCAGATTTACCCCTGGGAAAAAGTACCTCCTCATACTTTTAGTAGAACAAAAGATCAAAGGTGGAAAAGATTTATCAGGTCATCCAGCCTATCTTCCTGATAATAGAGCATTGTTTTCTTAAAGTGTGAGTTTTCTAGTGCTTTGACTAGTTTTAGGAGACTTAAATGATGAATGGTGTTTTCATCATTAACCTTGGGAAACGATTCCAGAGCCTAACAAATCTCAGTGTCAAACTTCTCCACATTAATGCCTGTTTTGTCAGTAGTTTCATAGGTTTATACTGGTTGCTTTTCCCCCAAAATATAGGCTACTCCTGAGTTTAAGAACAGGATTAGATATTGCAGGTAGATATTGACTATCCATCCTCATGCAGGTGAGTTGCTTCTTCTGCAAAGCAATCTCTTGGAAATCTGAGAGTATTTCTTCATTGCCTGAGCAAGGTGAAATCATTGCTATGCCAGCTAAGTTGCGCATCATGGACAAGAATGACCTTGTCCATGATCCCAGTGCATTATAATGGGAAATAAACTTGGGACAAAGCTTAGCTTCTGCAGCCACAGAGGTGAACAAACTTGGCATTGTCAGGGACAGGGAACACACACACTGCCAGAGATCAGCTCTGCACTGCAAAGATGGGAACATTTTACAACATAGCAACCATCATGTCTGATGGTCCTCTGCCTATTTTTCTACTGATTTAAGCATTTGCTTATCTTTTAAGAACACTGCTCATTCCAAGGGATTTGAACACTATGATAGAAGAGCTGGTCACCCATGGTCAGCCTGGGAAAGGACAGAAAAGGACTGTGGAAACTGAGGGCAGATGGGCTCAGTTTCTGTTCACACATGCAACATGAAGGCAAGCACCAGGAAAAGATAGGTGCTGCTTGGCCTTCAGGACAACACTGCCATGAAAATAATGGACAAAGGCTGGTTGTGAATAAACTAATGTTGAAAAATAGACGTGTTCTCTTCATCTAGGCAGAAGACAGCAAAATGGTTTCAAGAGGCAATTCAGCCACTCTCTGAAAGGGATTGCATGATCTGTGAGAATCAGAGAATCATTAGGTTTGGAAAAGAGCTCTAAGATCATCAAGTTCAACCATTAACCTAACACTGATTGCTCCATGACTGTCATGTCCCTGAGCACCACATCTACACAGTTTTTGAACAATTCCAGAATGGTGACACTACCACTTTCCTGGGCAACCTGTTCCAAAGCTTGGTAACCTTTTCAGTGAAGAATTTTTCCTAATACCTAGTCTAGATCTCCCATAGCATAACTTGAAGCCATTTCCTCTTGTCCTGTCACTTGTTTACTTGGGAGACACATCCAACCTCCACCTGGTTACAACCTCCGTTCCGGTAGTTGCAGAGAGAAATTGAAAGGAATACCTGTTCAGCTAGTTAGTTAACTAAAGAACTGAAGTTTCTAAGTTAGTTTCTATTAACATAGCCCAAATGGAATAAAGCAGAGATTCACACTCCCTTCTTTCACTGTTTCACAGATCAACTCACACTGGTAAATCATAGGAAGCAAACTTCCATTTCATTAAATCCATTTGATGCAAAATTGTTTCCCTGTTGTTCACAGGCAAATACAACCTTTTTCACGGTACTCATGCTTAATTTTACATATCATTTACAGCAAGGTTTGATTTTTGTAAAGTAAAACAGTTTCAAGTAGATTGTCACAATTTTTTAAAAAAAGGCAATGCTTGCTGTGCTTACAGCATGGGCAGAAGATGTCAATGAAAATTATTCTACTGAAGAGAACAAAAAGAAGTGGTTTGAATTGACTAGCTCATTTTATATTAACAGTTTCCTTTGTGGTCCTTGAGTTTCCTATTTGCCTTTGCATTTGAAACTTGTGAGCAAGGTAATCCTTAAGAGAGTAATCCTCATGGGGTAACCCAAGGAGAGGAGCTCCACAGAGTTTTTCTTATTATGACATTACTTGTGTGGGCTTGAGATGCATGTTGAGAATGATGCTTCTGTGCAGGGAAAGGACAAGCAGGATCTCAGCTTTCCGTGAGCAAGTCACTGGACTCCCACTGTCCTAGGAACCATAATTTGCTTATTTCCATCACTTCAAGCATTGTTTTATGGTGCAAGAGGTGCATGGGTACACTGCAATGGAAAAGCTATACTCTTCCACCAGAGGAGGAAGAAGACATCTAACTTTGGCTCACATCTATTGATAGTAATGATGATGTGATGTGAAAGGTGTGATTGAACAGTCTTCCCTTCAGATGAAGAGCCAACCACAAACGGATTTTGTGCAGACTGAATTTAATAAATGGAAAGCAGAGCAGGGGAAATATTGTGCTAAGTTAAGATGATTTAGTTGATTGAATGTTTGTTGATAAAACTAAGGTGTCTGTGCTATTTGACATGACCTTTAGTGTCTAAGACATCTTCCTGGCTCTGACTGATATAATACAGATAAACCAGATACCTCTGTTTTTCAGAAGCCTGAGCTGGAAGCTGAAAAGAATACCCTAGGGCATCTCAGATTGCCAATATCCATATTTGGGTGACCAAATCCCACCAACATTGTCCTAGTATGCATCATTTAAAGCACCAGTGTAACAACAAATATGAGATGCGAGAAATACATCACCACTGAAAACCAAAGGGAGAGTAGCTGTGTTTTATGTTAGAGAAAACCCAATATATATGTTCCAGTTAGTCGGATGCCAGGTCTCTCCTCATGTATAATGTGGTTCAAGATATGTGGTCTCTGCATCCTTAGAGATGTGTAAAGCTTGGGTAGACAAGGCTCTGAATAACTCGATCAAATATCAACAATAGCCTGTTTTGAGCAAGGGGTAGGGCCTTCTGAGGCCCCGTCCAGCCTATGTTACTCCATGATACAATGAGTCTTCCCAAGATGGAAAGGAAATGGAGAGAAGGATGATGATGGAAAGGGGAGGATTTTTCTCTTGGGGTAATGCTCACATGCTGTCTGACAGACATTCAGATAGTAACCTCTGACAGCTAACATCAGATCTGCCTTTACTTAAAATTAATATCAGGTAGACACTAGTGATGAAAATCATCTTCTCTGGCTGACTTAAGCTGTAAAAATTCTCATAAAAACATAATTACATCACCATAAGCTTTCTGACAATGAATTAGAAGGTAAAAGGAAATAGAAGACAGAAATAAATGATCCTTTGTCATCATGAAGTGGAGATCTACAAGGAGATGTGCTATGGTCCAATCTGCTCAACGTATTTATCGATTATCTGGGAAGCAAGGGCAAACAAAGTTAAGATAATTGAAACAAAGTCCAACTCTGAAAAACTGCAAAAGGTATTGGCCTGGCAATAACATGGCAGATAAATTCACTATGAATAAATAATACAAATGTGTAAAAAATTGTCCCAAGCCTTCTGTATGAATGGTGACATGATATAAACTTACAACTCAGGAACATGATCTCTCTCTGGGTATCTTGTTTACAAAGATAGTATGCTTATAAACATTGTCTCAGTGCTCACACACTTGGAAAAACAAATCTAATACTAGGAGTTTTTAGGAAAGGGATAATGAACAGGGCAGATGAGTATGTGTGATGGTGCCCCACACCCCCACCCAGCCACTCACACACTCCCCCACCAATGGGATGGGGGAGAGAATCAGAAGGGTAAAAGTTAGAAAAGCTCATGGGTTGAGATAAAGACAATTTAACAAGTAAAGCAAAAGCCACACATGCCATCAAGGCCAAAGAAGGAATTTATTCACCATTTCCCATGGGCAGGCAGGTGTTCAGCCATCCCCAAGAAAGCAGAGCCCCATCATGTGTAACGATTACTTTGGAAAACAAGCACTCTGAATGTCCTCCTTGCCTCCTTCTTCTTCCCCAGCTTTATATGCTGAGCATGATGCCATAGGGTATGGGATATCCCTTGGGTCAGCTGAGGTCAGGTGTCCCAGCTATGTCCCCTTCCAACTTCTTGTGTACCCTCTTCTTGTGAGGAGCAGAAAAGGCCTTGACACCGTGTAAGCACTGCTCAGCAGCAACTAAAACATGCCTGTGTTACCAACACTGCTTTCAGCACAAATCCAAAACACAGGTCTATACTAGCTACTATTGAGAAAATGAACTCTATTCTAGCCAAACTCAACACAGTGTGTCTTTCTATAAATACCACATCTTGGTGTATGTTTCTGCTCTCTGTGTCTCAGAGGGGATATAAGACTCTGAAAGGTTCAGAGAAAGGCAACAGGGTTTATAAAGGTATGGAACAATTTCTCTGCAAGGAACAATTAAGATGATTAGGAGACCTCAGGGACTATTGAAGGGATATATGATAGAGGTCTATAAAATCATGAGTATCCAGAAGTGGGTACAGAGGTAATTATTAGTCCCTGTCTCTTCCAAGAAGAAGATTAGTGGTCACCAAGTGAAGCTAGCAAATGACAAGTTCAAAGTGTACAAAAAGCGAGGGCTCTTCAGGTGCTGCATGGATGACCTCTGGAGCACCATGCCACATGTTGTAGCAGGTGTCCCATGGATTCAAGATCTGACTAGCAGATTGTGTGAAATCAGGGGGAAAACGGGATGAGTTTATGGAATGAAAATCCATTGAGCGCTACTGGACATACAGATGTAACTGCTCTTTCACAAAGATTTTGTCCTACTAACTGTTAGCAGGTAATAAAATGTTCAGGGAGGTAGCATGTTTGTCCCTATGATTAAAATGTTTCCCTAAGAACCCTCTTGACCACTTGCACAGGCTGGAAACTGCTGGAAACTGGTGATCCGACTCAGTACAGTGACTCCTGTTTTCTCATCTTCTGGTATTCCTGGAGTTCTGCAATCGAAATGTTTAGGAAAATGCTTTGCAAATATGTCCACAGTAAAGCTGTCCATAGTGAAGATAATAAAGTTTGTGCCTTGTCACTCACCAAGTTTGCTTAAAGAGCAGAGTAGGCATATTTTCTGAAATCACTAGCAGAGCTTACATGGTAAATTCATCTATATTCAGTTACTAAGCGGACTGGAGTAAAACTTGCAATGCAGCCCAGTACAGGAGAGAGCTCAGCTGCACTGCCCTAGGGGCAGGGCAAGAAGCAGACAGTCAATTAAACCTGACAGTCAGAACAGAGCACAGCATGTTTGCTAGATAGAGTCGTTATCCCTTATTACTTAAATAAAACAGGAGGGCACTTTGTGTAATAAAGGAGCGGTTAATTGCAGTGCAGCTCTGTTTTCTGACACATATAATCACTGCTAATCTGTCAAATTAGAAAACACAGATTATTCTAAGACAGGTGTCTTAAAATCTGACCTTTTTACTACCACATGCCTTTCTTTTTTTTTTTTTTTTTTTTTTAAATGGGTTGTGATACACTGAGCTCTATTACAGCAAAGCCTCTCTGCTTTTGAGTGCAGATCTGCTCCCCTGTGACTGGCCTAATGTGTCCTGCCCCTCCACAGGGTACTCCATGGGCTTCCTCCAGGGAAGAAAACTGGCTTTGAACGTTACTGCACTTTTTCAGCTTTACAAACAAGACACGTTTCTCTCTAGAAAACCCTTTTCTTGGTTTGGTTTCCTCAGCTGGAAACATCTGCAAGCCTTGTGGCCAAGTGTGCTGACAAATGAAGGTAAATCATCAGCTGCTGAATACTCAGTAAGGCTACTCTGAACCTAATCTGGACACAGCATAAGCCAGGCATGGGGATGGAAGAAGTTTGATGAAGGCACCTCACATATTTAAGTTTCCTCTTGGGATATTGTAGATCGACCTTGATTTTTTTTAGCTTCTCCATATAAGAACAGCTTTTTCTTTTTTTTTCTGCCTGAGAAGATCCCAGGACATTCTCACTGGAGACTTTAAACAATGGTTAAGACAATTTTTTGAGCTTCTTCAGTCCTGCTCTGGGACACAAGCACTAGGCTACATGAGTCTTTGAGGTCTATTCCAAACCTATTCTGTTCAATTCAAGGATTTTCCAGATCAACCCATTCAATATATAATTTAAAATGGAATTTGACACAAGTCTGTTTCTATGTCTCTGCAACACTGAACATACACTCATGGATTCTTTCTTTCAAATATTTTCAGTTTATGTGCTTTCAATTAAAATGTTATAAAACATTTATAGCTTCTTGCTGCAAAGCACTGAGGACATTTACATTATAAAAGACATTCTCCACCATGTTTGTGGTGCTCACTGCTGTATTGCTCACAGTCTTGCCTCCAGTTCTGTATATTTGCCAGCTGTTTGCAACACAGTCCTTGAATTTCATTGAATGTTCCCATATGGATGCTTTTTGGAGCTGAAGCCTCTGAATTTGAGCTGTTTGTTAATGTGGCAGTACAGAGATTAGAGATGATTTGTATTCTTAAATACAATGAGTTGATGAATGGTTCAGTGACAAAGGATTCCAAACAAAACCATGGGGCACAGTACAGTCCTTGTTTTGCCACAGCATTCCCATGTGGCCACATGAATTTATATCTTAATTTCCAGAGGGGCAGTTCATGTTCTCCTGTCTCAGAGGGGTTTCATGGGGATGGGCATGTCATGACTAGGGAGCTGACTCTGGTGAAACTGGTAAGGACTGGGGGTAGCTGTGCCAACTGATCAGTGCATGAGTAAAGAGTAATGCGCAAGAAGTGGACCCCATGATATATGTTGTATTCCAAGTCTTTCTATACTGCTTGCCTTTGTCCTTTTTCAAATCAATTAGATCTAGATTCTCAGAAATATTTAGTCATTAAATTGATGGGAACTTTGACAAGCCAGATTTTAGGTCCCAGTTTTGAAACCTTGACACCTAAACACATTTTAGTCTGACCATTCACTGGCAATAAATGACAACAGATATCCTTTCCCATAGAAAAACCAGTCTATGACCACTCTGGGATCCCACTCAACTCTTCTCTACGTATACTCACCACAAGCTTCAGCCATGAGTCCTCTATGAAGCTCCATTTGCACATAACAAGGTTCTGTGAAATTGCAGCTAGAAGCATTGGTTCTCTTGAAAATGCTTTTGTTACTTCTAGCTGTCACTTTCCTGCCAAATGCACACCCTGAACTATCCCATCTAATTATACTCACTGGCCATCTTTCCCCTTTTTATTGGCAATATTTTTCTTGTTAATTGTACATGCTTGGTTTTAAAGAATGGTGCCTGCCTTTCCTTATGTGACTTTGCAAGGAATATTTCTGCATCCTGGGTAGTTTCTCTGACATGTTTATGCCTTTCTGGTTACTGTAAAAAATGCAAGGCATATTATGTACTGCAGAAAACCAGGCTGGCAGTTTGCAGTTTTAATGTTGTGCCTTATTGTATAGTTAAAATAAATGTACCTGATACCAGCTTTATTACTCCTATTAGACGGTCTAATGGCTTGATGTGCAGGAGTTCTTCCAGCAGGGTGTTAAAGGGAAATCACCAGCTGCTCAGTGCAGCCCCCATACTCAGTAGCACCCAGGGAGCAATCAGAGACTCTGCAGAGCAACACAGGATGCTCAGCTGGGGCTGTGTAAGAACTCTGAAGTCAATCTCTTCCCTCCAGATACTACAGTTAACATGTGATAAAGTGTAAAAAGAAGTTATCGCCACAAAAATGGAAACAGGGTCCACAAAATCTGTTTGTAGTTGCTGGCCATTTCTACTTTTCATTAAAAATATTGCACCTTGGATGCTGCATAGGCTCCCCTCTGAGTGATACTGTAGCAGTCACAGAGGACAGGTTTATTTGACACTGCTGAAACTTTGTTTAATAAGTATACCTGTGTGGTTTGAGATATCTATAACAATTCCCAACTGACAGCTGTATAAAAGAATGAATATGGCAATCCAGAGCTTAGTACAATTTGCAGTCTTGGAAGTTTCTGCAACTCAAGTATCCTGACAGTGCCTTGATGGGAGTAGCTGCAGCTGAGCAAACCACTCTGGGGTTCCTTCACAGACTCAGTGGTGTTTAGCATGCAGTTCACCTCTGTGAATGGCTACATTCCATGTTTGGTTAGATGAATCATACCAAAATATCTGTTGACTGTACTGACTAAATCTTCACTGACCATCCACAGACCAGATGCTGCCTGAAATACAGACACGTGTATCAGAGACACCAAATGTAGGCCAGGTAAGTTCCACACAACATGTGGGCTTTCATTTACATATATTCACTAAAGATTCACTTTGTTCTACTTGTCCCTGACTCCCTTTCCCTCTAATTTTAACTGAAGTGAATACACTGGAAACACCTATTTGGTCAGAGAAACCCTCCTCTGTGTGTCCCTTTGGAGGTAAGTAAGACTTAGAGGTCTCTGGTTATCAGTGCTGAGGAATGTGTTGAAGGAGAGGGAGAGAAGGTGGTGAGTTAACTGTTTAGCCCAAGAGGATCTCAAACAAGTTGTGATCAGGTTGCTGTGGATGTGCCTGAAATTTTCTCCTATGCAGAACTAATGGCTTTCCACTACTGCTTAATAGATATGCTGAAGTTTTAAGGAAAATGCTCAGGGCCACATGACGGCATAAAGCACATCGGGGTTCAACTAGTCATTTTTAGCAGATGTAATTTTTCCCTGCTCATGCCAAGTCTAGAGGTGAGAGGTAAGATCCTGTTGGCCATGTGAAAAGTCCCATGAGTACTCCTCATGTGTACACCTGCACTCCCAGATGTGGATACTTCCTATGGCAGAAAGAAAAAGGAAGCTGCCATGATGTTAGTTCAGGGAAAGGTCTGACCAATAAGTAGTAATTTGTATTTCTAACTAACATGTCTGGAGGTGCTCAGCAAAGAGGTCCCAGCATTGAAAAGAAAATATGAGCTTTGTCCATAGAGAGCAGTGTTTCTGAGCTTAGGTTCTGCGTGGCATTTTTATAAAGAACTAATTTTGTTATTTCTACCACCTTACCCAGGTTTTAATCAGATCCTATGCTCAGATGAGCTTTTTTTTTTTTTGCCACTGTAAGTCACTGGCCCAGGACAGCTCAGCTCAGACACTGTGTTTGATCTGCAGTGAAATTGTTCTTTTCTCTCACTTTCCCAGTTGAGTTACCTCTGGCACAAAGGATCAAGTGATTTGAGACAATTGTCTTTGGCTCATTCAGGATCAAAGCATAGGTTTTACCTGGTTCCAATTTTCTTCCACACATATTAAGAGATCACTGATCCTTTGGCATACAGTCCCCAATAAATGCAATAGGCAGTAGTAACTGAAAGCATTAAAATATTCCATTGGGCAGACACAAGTGGATCAATTGAGGGCCAGGATAAAATCAGAGGTATGAAGCGGGTGCTTCAGTCTTCCCAGTCTGAAGAAGCAAGGAGAAGCAGCAGAGACAAGGTGTGCTGGCTGGATGGAGATGCCACTGGAGAACAGGGTGTTTGTCCATGGTGCCAGGGGAAGGTGTGGAAGGAAAGGATGTGCCAGTTGGTGCTATGCAGATAAGGGACTCTGAGCTCTCTGGTTTAGCTAAAAGTGTCTCAGCGTGTTTATGAAGGATGCTAAGCAGAGGAGTGGGTTTGTCAGCCCAGTTTATTTTGTCTTGTTGTGCAATTTCAGATAAGACATTGCTCTTCTTTCATTTGCAGAAAAGGTTGGACAATATGTCTGTGTCTCTGAAATAATCATTGTCAGTAAGGCATTATGGGATGGTCAGGAGATGGTTTGTGGCAGGTGATACCCCTATTTATTTCATTAGACTGTAGTACAAGCATTGGAAGAACTTTATGTTCTGAACATTTCAGAGAACACATTATGCTCAGAGAAGAGTCAAATGTAGAGCACTGAGAGTACAGATATCTTCAAGAAAAGGATCAAACACCTCATCCCTTCTAAAAGCAAAACTCTAGCAGGCCAGCAGTTTTCAGAAAATCAGGAAGAGAAAATTTAGACACAATTATTACTGGGCTTATTTCTGTCATATTCTACTTTATAAATTACATTTTATGTCTAATCTGAGGGACAATTAAGCTGTTTTGCAGCATCCAGCTTCTAGAATCTTTGATAGATCTGAATTTGGCACATATTGCTGTTTTCAAAGTGATACCTCCTCTCCAACCACACCAATAACCCAGTTGCTTTGGTTGCCATGGATTTTGAGGAAATACAGATCTAAGCTTTCTGTTTTCCTTTCTCTGCTGAGAACATTGACCATGGGCTCTAGAGATATTTTCAACACTTTTTCTGGATGTTTATATAATTTATGCAAGAAACAATTTAAACACTGAAGACCTCCTCCAAATGCTGTATTGGCTGTGTTCAGCATGGGCAGTAGAACATCATCTGTCTGGACATCTGTAAGGCCTCTGATACAGTGTCCACAACATCTCTCAAAATTGGGGATATATGGATTTGGTGGGTGGTGTGTTCTGTGGATGAGGAATTTGTTGGGTAGTTTCATCCAGAGGCTAGTGGTCAATGGCTCAATGTCCAGCTGGAGATCAGTGACATGTAATGTCCCTCAGGAGTCTGTACTGGGACCAGTGTTTAGTATCTTCATCAGTAACATAGACAGTGGGGTTGAGTGCATCCTCAGCAAGTTTGCAGATGAGTGGTGCAGTTGACATGCCTGACAGATGGAATGCCATGCAGAGAGACTTGGACAAACTCAGGAAGTGGGACCACGTAAACCTCATGAGGCTCAACAAGGCCAAGGTCCTGCATGTGGGTCTGGATAATCTATGGTACGATACAGGCTGGGAAATGAAGGGACTGAGAGCAGCCCTGTGAAGAAGGTCTTGGGGATACTGGTAGAAGAAAAGCTGGACATGAGCCAGCAACGCATGCTTGCAACCCAGAAAGCCAACCAAATCCTGGGCTGCATCAAAAGCAGCATGGGCAGCAGGCTGAGTGAGGTGATTCAGCCCCTCTACTCTGCTCTGGTGAGATCCCACCTGGAGTGCTGCATCCAGCTCTGGGGTCCTCAGTGCTAGAAAGACGTGGAAGGAGTTCAGAGCAAAGCCACAAAGCTTATCAGAGGACTGAAGCACCTGTCATGTGGGGAAAGGCTGAGGGAGCTGGGGCTGTTCAACTCTAAGTTGAAGGAGAGAAGGCTCCACACTCCAACCTTTTGGTACTTGAAGGTGGCTTATAAGAAAGATGTGGGCAGACTTTTTGGTAGGGCTTGTTGTGATAGAACTCGAGGCAATGGCTTTAAACTGAAAGAGAGTAGGTTTAAACTAGGTATAAGGAAGATGTGTTATATGATGAGGGTAGTTAAACAATGGAACAAGTTGCCCAGAGAGGTGGTAGATGCCCCATCCCTGGAAACATTCAAGGCCAGGCTGGATGGGACTCTGAGCAACCTGACTGAGTTGAAGATGTCCCTGGTCATTGTGACAGGGTTGGAACTAGATGACCTTTAAATGTCTCTTCCAACCCAAGCCATTCTATGATTCTGTGATTCTGAGGTTTGATTCAAGATCTCATCTGAAGCAAAGAGAGAAGATTCCTGTTCTCAGTAAGACCTCTAATTAAGGTGAACTGCTGGGCAGAAGTTCCTGCATGCCAGTCTTCCAGAGAGGCCTGATTCAGTGTCTTCTGAAAACACTAGTGGAGCTGCCCCTAAAGTCAGGACAGTGAGAGGAAGTAGACATACATCTCCTTTTTATTGTGAGGACTTGGGTGGATCCACAAGCGTTCAGCAGCAAAAACAGGCAGATATTTGGGGAATTTCAGTCCTTCCTGGGTGGGCATCAGCTGCATGGTGACTTGAAGTATCTAATAAGTATTTGGAATAAGTGGATGTGGATTAATATGTTGTCCAATTCCAAAGATTTTGAGAAGGCATGCTGAGACTTGCCGACACAAAAGAAGGGTTGTGATACCAAATACCCTATGCTTCCAAAGCGCAGAAGGATTTTCCAGTCAAGAAGGTTAAATGTTTTTAGAATTACCTATATGACCAGTCAGAGCCTGTGTGCATTTGGTCTAGAAAATATACATGAATGCAATATTTTATGACATTTCTTGTATTTCCTGTATTTAGTTACTCCCTTTGCAAAAAAAACCCCTATTTCTGTGGTGGTGTCTATTTCTCTGATCCTTGATAAAAGTAGAAAGACTCATGACAATGCAAGGGAAAAGATAATTAAAATAATTTTGACTCTAAAAGTTCAGGGTGAGTTTGCAGTGAAAGTTTGTGAGTGGGAAATTATGCATTTCTCATTAAGTCCAAACCAGTTCTCCTGTCCCTGTTGATGATCTGCCCTTGTTTCAAACCAATTAAGCTGGAGCTAATCTCTCTGTTGGTTTGAGACATGCTGTCTTTGTTACTTATAGCTCCTTTTGTGCACAAAGTTGTAATGGATTTTTTTGTAACCTACATCCATACTGGAGAATAATCATCTTTGTATAAACACAGAAGATCTGGTTCTTGATCCAGACAACTTTGAACTTGATTCAGGGCCAGCTGAGGGGAGTCTGAAAGGTTCTCATTGACTCACTGCGTATTAGATTAGGCTGTCACTGTCTACATTCAGTCAAGGACAAACAGGAGCTAATTTAAGGCCTACATGGTGAATAGCCTGGAAAGCACAATGACCAT
The DNA here is from genome assembly GCF_000695815.1 of Acanthisitta chloris. Classification (NCBI taxonomy): domain Eukaryota; kingdom Metazoa; phylum Chordata; class Aves; order Passeriformes; family Acanthisittidae; genus Acanthisitta; species Acanthisitta chloris. The sequence continues at coordinate 36,344 of NW_008666335.1, read as the reverse complement.
GGAGCACACATTCTGATTAGCACTTGCCCTTGGTGAAAGGTGTCTGGAAAGCCTTGTTGAGGAAGACATTTGGAAAGAAATTTTGGAAGAAGGAGCATTCAACATCACCTGACTCTAAAGGAGTTCTCAGAAGTGCTTTTTGTTTTTTTCTCTGGGAAGTGGATAGAGTACCAAAGGATTATTAAAAAAACAACCAACCAACCAACCAACCAACCAACCAACCAACCAATCAACTAACCAAAAAATAAACAGATGGATACATAAATTAAATTCTCTATGTGTAACTCCAAATACTTCTGCATTTGGATGTACCTTTGGAGAGATAGATCTGCTGTTAGAAATACTCTAGGATATTTCTCTGGAAAACCACACAACGCCATAAACAAAACAGTTAAACAGTGAGTATAAATTCTGAGGTAAAATGGGCTTAGAAGGCTCAGTCTATAAGCATCCTTGTAAAAGGACTCAGCTGTAAATTTCCAGCTCCTTTAACCAAGTTCCCGGAGTCAGGCCTGAAGGCTGAACTAATGGTGATACATCACCACCGTGTGGTCATTGTCAGGAAAACAAACTGCATTTGAATAGGAAAACGGGAGATGATGCTTCAAAACTCGAGAGATGTAGTTATTGTGGTAACAAACATCTGACAGCACTTAGCCACCAACACTGCTTTGATGTGAGCATGTGATAGATGTAAAGACGATTTACCCTGTTGCTAGAAATAGCATGAGGCATTTTTCTCAAGGCAGAAATTATGGGGTTTTGGGAAAGCATTCTTTAGTATGTGCTTTAGAGGAAAGTAATGCAGAGCATAACAAAGGAGAACATTACTTTGTTCTGGCTTTCTTAAGGAGTTTTTAATTCAATTTGAGGAGGGTTCTTCTCGTGGAAGGAAGATTCCAGTGAGGTATCTGGGCGGCTTCAGGATGTTTCCCCTTTCATTAGGACTGGATGTGAAGCAACACCTTAAAAGATCCTTTTCTGAAACAGCATTGGGGTCACTGTACAGAAGGCTGCACACTCTGTTTCTTTTTGTTTGCCTAATGGGAGGAATCTTATTCCTTGTTCTACTTTTGCTGTACTACTGTTTTCATCCCTACTCAGATTTATAGGACTTTCCAGAAGGGAAACCACCTTTATAGTAACTTTCTGCAACATTCCCTTCTGCCAGTGATTAGTAGCCACATAGGGACCAGAGTACTCTGGTCTTGGAGGAACTGTTCTGGTTGGGCTTTAATTATTGTGCAAAGTGAAGGCTGTCAGCTTCTTGCCTTATTCTTTCCTGTCTTCTCACAAACCCAAGCTCTTCTTTATTGTGAGTTATAATGAAACCCTAGATGTGACTCTTCATAAATTATTATAATTTTTTAGGGAAGTGGTACTCAGAAATTGTGAGGCCACACCTCAAATCATGTGTCCAGTTTTGGGCCCCTCACTACAAGAAAGACATTGAAGTGCTGGAGCATGTTCAGAGAAGGGCAACAGAACTGGTGAAGGGTCTAGAGACTGAGAGAGATTGTTCAGGGGTGACCTTATTACTCTTTACAACTATCTCAAAGGAGGTTGTAGCAAGGTGGGGTTCAACCTATTCTCCCAGACAACTAGCGACAGGATGACAAGAAGTGGCCTCAAGCTGTGCCAGGGGAGGTTCAGCTTGGATATCAGGAAGAATTCCTTCATGAAAAGGGTTTTTAAGCATTTGAATGGACTGGCCAGAAAGTGGTGGAGTCACTATCCCTCGAGGTGTTCAAGAAACAACTGGACATGATACTTAGTGCTATGGACTAGTTGTCAAGGTGGTGATCAGTCAAAAGTTGGATCTTGGAAGTCTTTTCCAGCCTAAATGATTCTGTGATTTTGGTAAGACACTTGTATATGGCAGATCCAGATGTGGCTACAAGCAGACTAAGAGAGCTATTGCTTTATTTCAGACTATGTATTCTATACAAGCCTCTAAGGAGAGACCCTGAAGGGAAAACACTTTGACATGCAGGAGAATCATGCAGGAATTTTTTTGATCACCTGAAATACTAACCACTTGTGCAGGTGTATATCAGCAAAGAGAAAATAGTTAATGATTCTCCAGGAATATATTCAACTGCATCAAGGAAATGCCTCTGGTTAAATTATTTATCTATATTTATTTATTCAATAGCTCATTGCTCCAGAATGTATTTTCTTCTCAGCCTTATCAGTCTAATCCTGGAAGGTGCTGAAGCCCTTGGTTTTCACATGCCTGAGGGTGTGGAGCCATAATGAAGCTTTACTCTGTTCTAAAGCTTAAAATCTTTTCCTCTCTGCAGCAGTGGTACAATGTAATCAAAGTGCTCATCCATGGACAGAAAACTCTTTGTAGGACACTCACCTCAGTCGTGTTTTCCTCTAAGTGATCCTCTTAGGAAGGTGCGCGTTCATGACACCAAGAACTTCATTGTGACTTCTCTATCCAACGCTCTCAATGGTAATTTGTGGTGCCTGAGGAGACCAGATACTCATTTGAGATATAAGTTACATGGGCCAGGAATTAGATCACTGCTTTTGTGCATGGTCTCTCCACAGCCTTGGGTTGGGTCAGAGGTTAAATGTAAATCCCATGGTAGTATACCAAGACTCAGTCTATCCAAAATTAATATCTCTTCTGGGATACTTGATTTTTTTTGAAGTTATGAATCTGATAAATCCACTGTGCAATAACTAGCTTGCACAGTAGCTGTGACACTTAGGAGAAGGCTATTTGTGTCAGAGTTATCAAATGGCATCCATACCCTCCACAACAGGGACTTTGCAAAAAAAAAGAATTAGGAAGAAGGAGGAAGTATTGGGCAAGCAATAAGGCATGAAGTCCTGGTGTAATAGCCTAGTACAAAAATGCTAGAGTAGGAGTAGAGGAAGAGGCATTTTGCCTTCTAACTCCTTTTCTACTGCCACAGGGATCTGCACTTATTTCAGTTATCAGGATTTTAAAAAGGGTGTTAGGTGAGACAATATAGTAAGGAGCCATAAATGCTACTCAAAGTCTAAAGAATGACACTAGTTTTTACAAACTTGAAAATCTGAAGAGTTTTCTTTCCTTAGTTTGTCCGAAGGGAGATTAAGAGTTCTGAAAGAACATCCTTCTAAAGGGCTCGGTGAGGGGAACACATTAACTGCTACAGAGGCAAGAGGACAGAAGCAATATTGCACTTCATAGAGCTTTCTGTCCATCTACTACATAGTACCATAGTGAAAGATACGCTTAGAGTCTGCAGTCAGCTCTTGGGAGAGTAAAACACCATGTTTGGAAGTTTCTTTTGTAGAAAAAGGCATAGCAAGAATTCATGGCTGAGTGCAAAACCAAGATGAATTCAAATGATGATTAGCTAAGTGATTTTAATACTGAGATTTGCCACTGGAATGAGCTGAAGAGAACAGTAGATCTGCCAAATCTTGATACCCTCAAATCCAATTATCTTTCTGGGAGACAGAGAGAAGCTGAAGAGAAATCAGTAGACAAAAATTCAAAGGCAGCTGGGGGGAAAAAAAGCAGTTTTGGATGCCAGATGAGATGACATCTAGCTTTAAGCTCTTAATGCTTGAAAATTCTAGGGAAGGGCTTTAACATAGAACACTTTGAACGGTGCCAAACTTTTATATTATTGTTAGCTGCTAAAATAAGCATCACATGTGCATCTGCTTTTCCTCCGTCTCATGATTTTAATGAAAATAATTAAAAATTAAATATCTGATTAAGCCACAGGGGAGATCTACCTTCACTATTGCTTCAGCCACAAGTCACTCTCTCATGTGATCTTTTCTATGTTTGGCAGTACTAAGGCAGACAACACTCAAAGATCTGGAAGACCTGCAGAGCTGTAGGTCTCTAAATCAAACTTCTGGCTACCTTTCCTTTTCCTTGTCTCCATAAACAATTTTACTCTTCCTCCTCCCACCTTCCAGTCATGGATGATAGGAAATCTCTGAACTCAAGGTCTGTCATGCTTCCATAGATCTTGATGAATCCACCCCTAAAGCATAGGTCCAGCTCATCTTTACACCCCCTCCCCAAATCCAGTGGCAATTAATTTCAACATTTAATGTGGAGTGGGGCATGTGAAAAAAAGGACCACTTTTTGTTTATAAACCTGTGGCTAAAAAGCAGTTGGTCCCCTACTTCTTGTGCTATGAAAACCAGCAGAGTCTCTCTCAACTGCTCTGTTCACATTTTCCATGATTCTGTGCATCTTTGACTATTTAATTGTTTCTTGTATAGAAATGAGTCTATGTTGATGATCATCTCTGCCATGCTTCCCTGCACATTTTCTTGTTCTACTGTCAGTTGGTGAGGTGAAATTCAATTTGCCTTTTCCAGAGTTGCTGCATGAACAACTATTACAAGATTACTTTTCTGAGTGGTAAAATCTGATTTAGAGGCTATCATTGTATCTAGATAGAGTTGTGTTTGGGTTTGTTTACATTCATTACTTTAGATTTGCTGAATTACATGTTACAATATCACCCAGCCACTTAGCATCTTATGATTCTTCCATAACTCTTCCAGGGCTTATTGATTTTAACACAACACCATACGAACAAAAGGAAGTCAGTTTCTGTTCAACTAGGGCGCAGAAGGTGCACAGAAACTTGCAACTACCTGCATTGCTCTGTGTGTATGTACCTTACAAAAGATCTCAGTATACCCTCAGAGGGCTTAAAGAATTGTTGAAGACAACACCACCAGCTAGGGGTGAGAGAGCAGCAGAAAAAGGAAAAGCCTAAATTTATATAACTAGTTCTATTTCTCTCTAGTTTTGCATTTTTTCCCAGGCAATTTGTCCTGATCAGTTGTTAGTTGATCTTCCTCTTCCAGGTTAACACCCATGATTGGACTCCAGAAGGTTAATGGTAGAATGATTATGGGGAACTCTGAACTGCTCACTGTACTCCACTAAATTCTGAATCTTTAGGAAATATACTCTGTTCTTCATCAAATTCATCTGCACAAGAGGCATGCACAGTTTCTGCACTGCCTAGTCCTTATTTTGGTCACTGCAGATGAAGCATGTATGTCCCCTCCATGGCACCAGCAGACGTTTCTGGTAGCATAGGGTGCAGCTCAGGGAAAACAGGCATCATTCCTGGTGTGGCTGAGCTGACAGGGCAGCCTTGTCCTCACAGTGTGATAGTAGGATATCAGTTATTTGAATTCACAAGATGCTTCAGTCTCTACAAAGCCCAGATGATATATAAAATAAATTAGCCGGTGAGAGATGTCCTATCAGTCAGCTGACCCAACTAAATTAATGCTTGAAAATAGGACTATGCCAGTAGAACTGAGCTTGTCACAATGACAGCGACTGGTTTTGGGTTGTGTTCCTCAGATTTTGGTAAAAAGCATCCTTGCCATTAGAGGGCACCAAATCACTTTAAAATCTGCCTCTCTCCCACGAGTCTGGGATTTGTACCTAACCTACGCAGAGCCTGAGCTCTGCACTCTCTAGCCACAACTCACATGATTTTGGTGTCATACTTGTTGTGTCTCAGTGACCTCTACTCGATTTATACCTTTTTGGCCCCAAATCCCACCAGTGTTGCTAGTAAGTTTTCCTAACTGGCATATTTCAGAGAGGAAGATGCTCAGCCTCATGCCTGGCTTCCAGGGTGAACACAGGGAAAAATCTTTACATACGTTTTTTCCCCTTTCAGGCATATAGCCTTTGGACGTGGAAGCTACACTGTGCAAACAGCAATAGACTTGTGAGGTTTGAAGGGCATGACAGGGAATGTCACCTATTAAAAGATAAATACTCTGCAAAGTATGGAAGTGGATGGAGTACAGCTGTAAAGACACTGCCTTACTGCTGTTATCCAGAGTTATTCTTCTCAGCTACTACTCACATTTACTGATATTTGTCTGTGGTTTTGGTCAACTTACTCTTGGGTGATTTTTTTTCTATTGTTTTGATCATTTTACAACTTTTCATTTCTTCCTGAATATAATCATCTTCAGCTGGAGTGGGGCTGCAGAGAGCTGCCAAAGGAAGCGGTAGGCTGCACAGAGAATTCTCCCATGAAAACTCTTCCATCTGCACCATAGCTGAGAATCTTGGGCTAAGATTCAGTCAAAGCCTTGACCTATGATTAGGGTTAGGACAAAGACAAAGCCTAGAGCTGAAGTAGGGATTGGGCTGCAGAGAAGCTGCTGAAAGATGCTCAGTTTGCAAAGCATCTTCTGACAAGTGATACATAGGCTCCTGTTAATATTTAATAGAAAAAAAGTGTACTTCAGTCTTTAGGGAAAGTGGAACAAAGCCAAGCAATTAGTTAGACTGCTGGGAACCTGGAGTAGCTCTGCTAAAATTAACTGAGTTGCTGCGGTTGTGATTTACTCTATTTCACAGCCTTTTAATTCCGTTGAGTTTGGCAGGGTTATCCCAGATCTATACCAGAGTGAAAGGTCCTTTGACTCTGCTCTAAGTGCAAAATGTGGTACAGCTAAACATATGGAGAGCAGTATGTTTTATTATGGAACTGAGTTCTACAACCTCTAAATTATGTCACCTGCCATGGATCTCCTCTGTAAGTTCTTAAATATTTGAATAATGAGATATTTCTGAAACACTTCTGGCTGCCTGTGAGGATCAAAGTCTGATTTTGACATTAGTAGTCTTTGAAGGGGGGAGCTCATCACTGTTTGGGAGCTTTTCCCCTTGCTTTGCTTCTTGTGGGTATGTGAGATAAAGCCGTGCCAACTTTAAAAACAGCAAAGAAGAAAGAGTACCAGCACTTGCATGGGCATCTCTCAGAATATCCAACGAACTTTGGTTAATCCCAGCTGAATCTGTAGTGCTGAAAAAATCTTTTCAGAGAAGGACCAGCTTTCCTTTTAAAGCTGCAAAACACACCATGTAGAGCAGGCAAGACAAAAGTATGGGATACAATGGTGTTGGGAATGAGTTAAGTGTAACCGAGTGCAAGGAATGATGAAAATTTGTATTTTAGTTTTTAATAGCAAGAATCCAAATGGCAAGCTTTACCCTTGAGCATAGCAAAAGATTTATCTAGAAAGTGTCCTTTCTTTTATGTTTTAATGAAAATGAGATCCTAAGGTGTGATTTATGTCTGCTAATTTTGGGTGTCTACAATGCATATGTGTGTGGATGAGGTGTCTAAGCATCTCTGAAATTCAGTGGAGATCTAGTCAATAAAGTCAATTGCATTTAGGATGTGATTCACTGGACCAGATGTAAGAGTGTATTTTACTTTGAAAGTATTGCCTAAATTACTTTGAGTATCTCACCACTGACTAAAAGCTGCTAGGCTGTGAACATAAATGTAGATGCTTACACTGTAAACACTCACATCCAGTCTGATGAATCCTGCTTTTAGCACTTCTGAAGCTTCTTATTTGGAAGAAATACCAAACCGTCAGTGATAGAAAATGTTTTCTGTATTTCTCCTACATCAGTTTTACAATACAGTGCAAGTAATAGTGTCAAAAACATCGCTGAGGAAAATCATTACTAAGGATACTGTGTCTGGAGGTTAGATGTTTCCAAAATGTTGTCTAAATTCAGGTTGTTGGACAGCATTCAAGTTGAAGACTGTCAAAGGACAGGGTCTCACTTGCATGGGTCCTGTAAACTCTGAGATCTGAGTAGCAACTATAGATATAATGTTTTTCATAACTGGGAAAAAAAGAAAAGAAAATTCTTTAACAAAGAGTTTGAATTGGTAGGTCTTGGCTTTGAGTGTGACATCTTCATTCTCTTCCCTAGACATTATAAAAAATAAAAATGTCTTCAGCAGAACTACATTGCTGAAAGCCAAGTTAATTCAGCTGCCTAAACATCTTTCAAGGCCCAGAGTAGCCATCTAACCATTCTCATGTATTATACCATATACCTTTCCAGACTAGGAAGTGGAAATTGAAGTGTTGATGTATTGAAAGCCATACATCATGTGGGGAGATGAGCACTGTGACTTCAAACTCTTAGTCTACTAAATTGCAGTGCTATATCTAGGGAAAAAAAAGAAAAAAAGCATGATGCTGGTTAACTCCTAACACCATTGCTAGGTGGAAAGGCAAACTGACTGCATGGTCCTTCTGCTCACAAAAAGGATTCATTTCTAGGTAAAGCTTTTTTTTTCCTCTTCTCAAAGGTAGACTAAGTTCTACAAGTGGTCACTTGCCCAACTTGTCAGACAGGCTAAGGTCTCTGTTTTGCTGCATTTTTAACCTTCTGCTTTTTCCAATACTTTTCTCTACCCACACAGATGCTGGTAATGGACATGACAATTGCTTTCAGACAGGAAGATGATACCTATCAATTAGTATCTTAAAACATTCTCTCTGAAGAAAATAAGACTGACTCTTTTCCATGTTTCTCAGGTTTGCTTATTGCTGGGATCATGATGGCTGCACTTTTTCTGATTGTGTGTCTTCTACTTTGAGGAAAAAAAATATGCCAAATATAAAAAAAGCAGAACTGTACAGTCTTGGAATGTCCCATCCCAAGTCTTGTAAATCCTGTAGGCGAGGGAAGAGGAGTCTGTTGTCTTGGTCATGTGCAGAGGCAGATAAAATTTCCTCTGGCCAGCCAACATCCGTGGATTGGCTCACTTTAGGGTTGGGAATCTCAGAAAAAAAAAGCCTCTGGAGTTTATTTCTACACAAATTACTTTGGTGATAGGATAGAACAAGAGCTATTGGATAGTAGAAAGCAGAGGCCTGTTCAAGGAACTGTTCTAAAAATGCAGGCTCAAAACCAGCTTCTATTTTATAGAAATGCTCAGTACCTGCAACTTTTCTTGACACTCTGTAAGTTTATGTCTTGAGCTGTGGAACCAAAATCAGACACTGTGAAAAAATAAATTGTTGACAATCTCCTTCTCACCAATTCACCATCCTAAATTTACATGCCACTCCCTTCTTCAGGATGGTACTTCGTGGCTTCACAAATCAATGTTTTTGAGCTGGGGTAATAACTGCGGTAGAAAGATAAATCCTATAAAGTAATGACTCCCATAATAAAGAAGTGACAGCAATCAAACAAAACAGACCTTGTTCCTGGCCTCCAGGATATTAAAGCTTCCTGCATTTTGTCTCTTTTTATCCAGTCACCTCACTGTGATTTTTGCGACAGAGGGTAAGAAAACATTTAAAATGGTGTTTTAATGATTCTTTAGGGGA
>NW_008666335.1:20918-27151 GCF_000695815.1 Acanthisitta chloris | reverse complement strand
TTCCTGCACTGTGCTTAGGTATATTTGGCCAGGTCACCTCCAACAGGCCATCAGTTTGTGTTGAGACCCGGTGGGAGCTGGGACATCCTGCAGTCAGGCTCCCTGGGAAAGGCACTCTGTTCTCCTGGCTTGCCCAATGCCTGCATATGTATGCATATTCATGACTGGCTATTCTTTCAGGCAAGAGAGAAAATTTCTTTAGAAAATTGCAGCAGCAGAACAGGGCTTTGCTTTCAAGTATTTTGTCTTTCCCAAAAGAAAATAGCTGATGCCATGAAAAGTTTTGTGCAACCATAAATGTGCTCAACTGTGCTGTAATGTTTCATGGAGGGGGAATTTTCTTTCCCAGCCCAGCTGCTGAATAGTTTGTGCCTCCAGGCTCCATGAGGAATTGAGAAATAGGACCAGGCATCATGCTAATTTTTATCATTTTTCACCCCATTTGCAATAATCTGGGACACAGAAATTCCCCTGTGTGACAGAGCATTCCTCCCTGCCTCCAGTCTGAAATCACATGTGCAGACACACGTACACACAAACACACACTTTTGTAACTCATCTCTCCTTCAAGATATTTTTATGAAGGAGTGTTTTGGAGGAAAACCTCCACGCCTAACTTCACACAAAAATCTGATCAATGTTTTTCAAGGGCATTGCAGTCAGCCCGGGACTAGTGCTGACTCTAAGAAGGTTACGCTATAAAAATGAGCTTGCACCTGTTTAGGTTTCCACTTTCTGTTTATATATACATTTAGTGTGGCTTTTTTTTCTTTTTTTTTTCAGAAGCAAAATGCTTCACTCAATAAAAAAGGATCTGATAATATGGAAGCTGGAGGAGTTGGGATTTTCCTTTTTTGACCAAGACGTATCAGGAGATGACACGAACAGTTCAGAACTTAGGTTTGTCCTGAAATGTGTAGGTTATCTAGTCCGATATTCAGCCATTGACAATAGAAGCAAAACCTTCTTGTGTTAGAAGCAAGTGTATAACTTTTGTAATAGGCAATTAATTAGGCACTTAAATGCAAATAAGTAAAGATAATTTTCCTAAATTCAGCTGAATTGTCTTCCTTGGCCTGAGGGCTCAGGCCCAAGGGACTCTTCAGCAGTGTTTTCTATGAATCCTTGATTATTTTTATCTTTTTCTGTAGGGATGATATTCTACTTCGAGAGCAAGACTAATCCTCCCTCTCTTCTGTCCCCTTGGTTTTTGTCGTAGTTGTACCTGGTGGCTCCGAGTTCCTCATTGTCTCTGGATGCAAAGGGACAGACTGATCAATGAAAGCCATTTTTAGTGTTATTCTTTGAGTTTCCATGTTCCTCTCACTCCATGAGTGATGAGGCTGGGTGAATCAAAATGTTTATTTTACCCTTTCTGTATTTTTCCTCATTTGTCATATTGATCCCACTGTCTCTTAGGGACTACAGGGAGCTGCTGTACCACAGATCCCAGGAATTGAATCCACTTCCTTGCTTTTTGCCATCACCCAGTCTATCCTTACCACTGGAAAGGGCCACAAAATTTACTCCTTTCTTTTTGCCCTGTTTCATGGGAAACAACACTGTTTCGCCTGGATACTGATTTTGAAATGGCAGCTGGTGTGGGAGATTTCTTATCTGCCTCTCTGTGCTTGCTCCAGGATCTGACCTCGCCATGCACTCTAAGACAGCTCACAGCTTTGCAAGGCCTCCAGCAGGCTGCTGCTCATTCCTTCACCTGTGGCCTGTGGGGTCTGAGAAAGCTGTTTTGCAGGCTATTGCTTTAGACCATAAAGATCTTTTTTTTTTTTTCATCGTTAGAATGACCTTGGAGCTCAAAGACGCATTCCAGGGAAGCTCCTGGTACTGAGGAACTTGTCTCCAATGAGGGGAATGAATTTGTCATTGCCTAACTAGAGTCTCCTTTGCAAGCTGAGACTTATTGCTCTGGGATGGTATGTTCTATGCCTTTCACATTCCTCTACTGATTTTCACACCTAAGAACAAGACAGAAGCAACTGTCTCTTGCCCCCAAGATTTCCATCTACAGTAGGAAGGCGATTGTATATGGGAAGACTTTAAAATGATCAGACACCTGCCACGTTGTCTTGATCCGGACTTTCTGCATGAAACTGAGTTATATTTTTCCACATGTTCTAGCACTGATCAAGGCATTTGTATTACAGAACCAAGCTTTATGAAACAGGTTTAAAGAAAGAAACAGATAGAGATGAGAAGTATGTTCATTATCTGACTTGTAACATCTTGAACTCGCTCATTTATATTGGCATATTACTATAACTTACCAAGGAAAAAGAACACTAAAATATTTCATAATACAAATTGGTCCCTTGCCAAGCCTACATCTGTTTCTCACTGCCATTGGGACTATCTCTGACCTGAGGTGCTTGTGGCCTTCCAGCAGCAATGAGAGGCCAGTGGCTCTGTAGTCTACAGCTCCCTTTACACTGAGCCCTTATAGAAACCATCCCAGTCCACTTCTCTGCCCTGTAGTGAATGTGTGATGCTGCTTGCAAAGGCTGAGGTGGGAATGAAGGACTCCACCAGCATGGCCATGGCTGTACCCAGGCCATGCCCAGGGTGCAGTTGGCGCAGGTGGCTACAGTATGAGAGAGTGAGAGACCTTTCCTCCTCTGGTTACTGTGCTTGAGCTGACTTCTTTTGAAACAGCATGTGCGTGAGGTGAATATGAACTCAGATTGTGCTATGGAACAAGCTTAGGTGACAGCCTCTTCATACCTTCATTAGCTGTCAACACAAAAGCTTTCCTGAAGCAAGGCTTGTCTGTGAATATTCAGTGTTGCAGAGCATTCCTAGAGTACATCCTCAGGAGGAATATAAATGCTTCCATGAACAAACAGAAATGACAGATTTTGATTTTTTTTTTTAAAAGGAAAAACTGTTTTCAAGTAACATGTAGAAATTTATCTGGTGGCTGAAAAAACATAACTACTTTCTTGCTGCTGCAAGATGACAGGGGAAGCATTTTTAGATGTCTGCAAGAAAAGATGTGGAAAGATAGTCTCAAATATACAGGAAAAAAACCCCTATCCTGAACACCTGTGAGGGTAGATTTTGGATGGATCATATTTCTATAAACTTTGGAGCTGGAATAGAACAATCCCTTATCTTTCAGTTGCTGAGGAACAGCCACATGAAATGGCTGTGATCTAGAGCCAGTGAGATCAGGAGGAGCTTTGGTTTGGCCCTTGTAAGCCTCTCTTTGTGCCTAATGTTACCAAAAAAAGGAGCACAGACATCTGTGCCAGTGGTCCTCTGAGGACAAGGGTCATCCATGGACCAGAAGTGTCTGCACTTCGGTGGAAGTTTTGGTAAGTACATGTTGTTAGACTGCCAGAGGGTAAAAATCATGCAAGTGTCAAATATTTTCATTATTCTGTTTTTCCATCTAGTTAACATCTAGTCTCTAGATCAAATGCTTTAGGGTTTGATGAGTTTTTTGTTTGTTGGTTTTTTTTAGAGATTGCAATTAGGATATCAAATACTCTTTGCATGACACTTCTTGTTTGGGAAGGTAAACATGCTACAGGGCTTGTGTATTCCATCACTAGTGTGAAATGACTGTTGGCTTGGTGGAAAGTGGATATAAAAAGGAATTGGATATCTATCTAGTCAGACCACTGTGAAGCTACCAGATGTTCTGAAGACTAGTAACAAAAGTGCTTGACCCAACCTTTGGTGTAATCAGCAGAAAAACTGTTATTAGACTCTGGTGGTCACAGTACATAATTAATTTTTCTTAATTTCTGCATATCTCCTTTTTCCCATTTCCACTTTGTCCCAGAGAGAGAACAGCTGAAAAGCCACAAGAAGTTACTTTTCTGTTCTTTTAAATACTTGTGGGACAGGAATTCGCAGTAGTTTGATGATTTCTTCCCTGTAGTCCAAAACAAAAACACCAAACATGGCCCTTTACTAGTTTTCTCAGAGTCAAACATTTTTAACAGATTGGTTAAACTTCAGTTATGCATCAAGTTCATAGGACTGGGTAATAATGCCAAGGCCATGAGCTAAGCAGTTCCCATATAATCCCGTGCTAGATTGGTGTGGCTAAATACACTGTATGATTAAATGCTGGCATAGGAGCACACTACCTGGTTTTAACCATTATGAACTTTTACATGGCTTTGTCTTTTTTTTTTTTCCCCAGCATCAGAAGAACGCTTAAAGCAATTTTAGATCCATGGTAACCAAAGGTTGCTGTCTTTGAATTCTTCTGGTTTTGCTGCCTTTCTTGTTATTTCTGAGAACCCTTCTAATGTTAAGAGACAATGGCATGAAAAATGCTCATCCTTCTCTGATCATAATAATTTTCAGGGTAACTGTAACTTTTAGATCCATAGATTCCTTCTCACGCTACCTGATGTTTTAATTTTTTTCTTTTCTTCTTCTCCTCCTCCCTCTGCCACTTCACAAAATGAAGAGGCTTTTAATTACCTGGTGCATTTATATGCCTATGTTGTATCAGCAATGTTTGTGGACTGGTAGGGGTGCATCTGCATAATGAAACAGCTGGTCCGAAGGGCCCAATGTCCATGCCATTTGCTTTTCAGTGTACTTCTACTCCAAATTAGCTCTAATCTGGTCTTGCAGAGCCTTTTGTGGTGAAATGCAATGAGTTATGCCATTGAAATACACTTTCCACTTCAGTTCTGTCTGACAGGAATCTGGCTCATGGTCTCCAAGGCAGATTCATGATGGGAACCAAAGGACCATAAGTGAGGATATTGGGAGATTTGCTTCAAAAATGTATTCTTGATCTGAACTAAATCCCTGATTGTAGATGCATCCTGAGTGATCCATTGGAAAGATATGGAAGGGTGTCAGGCTGTAGACAGGTAATACCCTGCAAGGAGCACTGTCTCAAATAGCTTACATTGCTGGAGGGAACAGACAGAAGTTTCATAACCAGTGGTGGACTCTGCGAAGCCACAAGGCATCCTCTGTATTCACAGCAACAAAGTCCCTGGTGACCCAAAGATCTATTTCCTTCAATCTATTTCCTTCTCCATTGAAAATGCAGTCCATGTTAATTTTCCGCTCTTAAAAGTTCTGCTAGCAAACTGCAGAAAATGCATGGTTACAAAAAGAAGCTCTCCTGGGAGATGTATGTGTGACATTTTCAACTTGGTAGGCAAATGTCTTACAGTGTAGGGTTCTAATGCATGGTTGGACAATGTGATTTAATAAGAACTCAGAGTTTCACAGAGGGAGACCATTCTGAAATAGTAACTGACATGTGCAGCAGCTGCACTCTGCTTTTCAGTAATTTTTTCCACCATTTTAATGAATGTTTTATGTTATCTTTTCTTGCTGCCTGATTGTCCCAGCTCCTGTTACTGAACACAAGGGCCGCCTTTCACAACCTGTATCACTCCACACTGACATAATATACTTATAATTCTGGAAATTCCAAGGCATATATACACTTCATGGTAAATCCCGGGCAACTAAGCCCTCTTGGAGTTAGTAATTTTACTGTATTTCATTCCACAAAGGAAACTCTACCCCCAAAGGAAGCAGTAAGCTCTGACCACCCCTATAGCTGATAACAATCCAAGACTTTCATCACATTTTTTTGCCCCATTCTTGGCTTTCAGGAATAACAACAGCTGCTGAAAGCAATACAATTTTTAGTTGTGCTTCTTTACCTTCCCCCTAGCAAGCATCCTTATGAGAGGCTGAGAGATTAAATAGCCTTGGGGTAAATCAATCTCCAACAGCTGTTGCCTCCAGCATTCTTGACTGTCACTGACTTCATTGAAAACGTATGAGTGATCTTTCAGCATGTTCACAAGTGGAGAAACGTGTCAACTGGGAAATCTCTTTCCCCCCAACCCATCTTCATGAATGTACATAGATGCTTGAATAGTTTCTCAAAATTCCCAGTGGTTCCATGACATTTCTTTCTTTATCTCCTTGGTTTTGTTTGTTAATCTTTATTTAATGCAAAGATAGCTCTAAAAAGGACGAGCATGAGTTATGTTTTGTCAGCCTGAATATTCCCTTCGAGGGCCATTTGTTTGGATATGTAAATCAGTTTTCATAATGTGAGAGGCTAGGGCAGAGCTGACTTGATGAGGACTGAATTCAGGAATGTGGACTGAAAACCAAACAAAAAACTGCAGACCACCACAGTCAGTTCCCATTTCTTATAAGTGCAGGAAGCTTTTACTTTGATAGTTGAACAGCACTGTTCCTGAGCATTTAAG